>NC_056749.1:485252056-485417056 GCF_019279795.1 Protopterus annectens | reverse complement strand
CCCACTGTCTTTGATCCAATAGTTAGTATAGTCTAAACCATGTTAACGCAATTGTGAGTTAGTGCAGGAAAAACAAATACCACCCTGTCTGTACTTGTTCACAAGGTGAAATGACCATAGGTGAGGAGCATCTACTTGAAGGTCTGCATTTCCCTTAATACTGCACAAACTCGTTGTCTAATATATCTATAAATCCTGTCTTAGATGAAAGAAAATGCTATAAATAGGTCTGCTGAGTTACCAAAAGGGCAATCTTACTACATGCATGAATGTTAGTGGAAGTAATTTCAAAACTAAATTCTGATGTTTGCATGTGCCTATGATTACTGGGAATGTAACTGATAGTCCAAAGATATGATTACAATAGGACCGGTACAAAAAATTCAGATAATACTTTAAATCATTTTCTTTCTAAACATTTTTGATTCATGTGTTATGAGTACAGTCAAAATATTCAGAAGTCCAAAAGGAAGGAAAGCAATTTAATAGACTGTGACTTGAGTAAGCTTGGGAATGCAAACAGTTAATATACAAACATTATGAAAAGAAACAAAACTATAGTTGTGATTCTGAGTAAACTGGTAACACTTCTCATAAACACTATTTAAGCATTTCAAACAGAAACAGAAAGAGGACTGACCTATGTTTAAAACTGTTACATATTTGTACTGAGTTTATGTTAAACCTCAGAAACAGGAACAGAGAGACAATTTCTTAAACCACCAAAAATATAGAAACAAGCTACATTTGAGTGGATACACAGTTTTGTCCCAGGGTATGCAAGAAACTGTTTTATATTACTTATTTAATGTTACATCAATTAACCAGGTAGATCCCACTGAGTGGATTGTCCCTTTTGTAGGTAGAGCTAGGTACTCAATGCAGTTAACTTGGGAATAATCACTCTACCTTGGAAGGGGATGGCTAGAGAGTTTCCTGCATCATCTCAGTACATCTCCATGCTAAAGAGAATGGCATTCAACATTAATGTGTTGACTGGGAAAAAGTTTTGCTTAGTTCAACTCTTTTGAGAAAGACAAGGCTGATGGCACTACAGCCACCATCTGAACAGCTCTGGGCTTTTGGCTCATAATCTCATCTACATGCTAAATAAGTTGCTGCTAAGTCTGCACATTTTGTTAGTGAACACTGTGAACATGAAATCTATGGATGGCATACAGAAAATATACCCAGGACTACCCCCTGTACTACTAAGTGGCAGAGGTAGCACTTAAATGCTTTATTCTATGCACTGGTCCCCTCAAATTGTCTATTGTATGATCCCAGTTATTCTCATTAGGGGGCAATTTACAATTACCGACCATGGGATGGGTAAAGCCAGTCTTTAACCAAATGGGGTAGGTCAATTCAAGCACAAAAAGGGAAACTGGCTAGGCTTAAAATGGCCGTCTAGTACTAACTTAGGAATCTACAAAAGAAGGAAGAATAGGGAGGCCAGGAATGACCACTTAGATACCATACTAATCAAGTAACAAGTTATGGAGCATAGTATAAAAAAAGGTATGCTTAAGTCACATTATAATGCACCTGTGCAACTACCTTTATTTGTGACTGAGTAGATCAGGTGGTCAGATTAACAAGGACAATGCCAGTGCTACATCTGGCCTAGAACACATACTGAGAAGTGGAGGCACTGATATGAGAATGAGTAGCTCAATCAAGCAATTTACTTGTGGGTCAAAAGATAAAGATCGGCATATAATTTTTCAGCAACCATGGGTCTCCACTTTCTCAGTATGGACCATGTAAGATAAAAATATTCATTACCTGGAAAATGCCCCCTAAGTGAGGGATATGTTGAAGAGTGTCGCTCGTTCATCTCTGTTACAAATAATAAGAAGGCTTGGGGTTTTGTTCCGATGCTTTAAGATATACAAACACACACTAGTTAGCAAACAGTTTACATACATACATGTTCACATCTCAACAGCTAACTACAAAATGGCAGTCAGGCTCGCACATGCTCAGTATTTATACTCTAGTGCAAGCCCTTGGACAGCTTCTTAAAGGTATATATACACACTCATTGATCTACATCCCCCCTCTTAAAAAGATTGCCCTTTATGCAAAAGAATATCATTAACAAGCATGCATTACTTTGTACATTAGAAACAAAATATAATGTTCATGTCCATGTTGCTTCATATCTACTACAGGGTTTAGAGATTCGACCATATCTCATAACATAACAGTTGGGACTAGATTTAGCAACAGGGAGAGTCTGCGGTGCATAACTCGTATCAGGAACGTCTGGATTCATAGGAATGTCCTCTGGAACGTCCTCTGGAATTGGAACACTGGACAACTCACTCTTTATCTTTCACACAAGGCTATCTGCTGTGGTATAGGCTTGGACACTGGTCTCAAATGTTTCTGATTCCACCTAAAAGTAGTTCCTTCTGATTCTACAATGTACGATCTCAGCTCTGGACCAATATTCTTCATGACACCAATTTCATCATAACCGTCGGACATTTGCATCCTTACCACTTCTCCCTCTCGTAATGGTTTGAGCAGTTTACTGGTCTTATCATAGTAGGACTTCTGGGATAGGCATTTCCTCAACAGGTTGGCTTTGACTGATCTGTTGTTCTTGACACATGGAACCAACAATTGACTGCTGATTGGTAAAGTGATTCTAGTTTGTCTTGACAGAAGTCTCTGAGCAGGTGAACCAAGATGTTTATCATGAGAAATATTTCTGAGATTTAAGAGATTCAAGAAAACATCACTATTGTCTCATTCAGACTTCTCAAGTAACTGTTCTGCACTTTGAACTGCACGTTCTGCCAAATTATTTGACTGTGGGTACTCTGGACTACTTGTAACATGAGTAAAGTCCCATGCTTCAGCAAATCTTTTCAACAGTTGGCTTGTAAACTGTGTACCATTGTCAGAAATAACTTAGTGTGGACTTCCATGTACAGCAAAATGATGTTTCATCTTAGTAATGACAGTACTAGATGCTAGATTGGGAAGTAGGTCAATCTCAAACCAAATGGAGTAAGAGTCTACCAACACCAAATAATGTTAACCATTCCACTCGAAGATATCAGTGGCTACTGTCGACCAAGGTAGTTCCGGAATCTGGTTGAGCTGAAGTGGTTCTTTCTGTTGATGAGGCTTTGTACTATTACATACTCAACAAGAAGAAAGTGCTCTCTCAATGTCTTGTGACATAGAAGGCCAAAATACTATCTTTTTCAACCTTCTTTTGGTAGATTCAGTTCATGGGTGACCACGATACAAGACAGTCATGTACTCAGTTTGCAAGGCTTTTGGAACAATTACTTTAGGACCTTTCATTATGATACCTTTGTCAGACAAAATCTCATCTCTGTATGAAAAATATGATTGCACTTCTTGAGGTAAACTAGATTGCTCTGATGACCATCCCTGATTGATAAGGTGGATGAGCCTCTGTAAAACTGGATCTGTGGCTGTGTGTTCTCTCAGTTTACCAAGACATGTGGAAGAAAAATTACGCACTTCCATAACTTCAAAATAATCAGTCAGTTGAAAACCTTGATTGTCATTCTGTTTAGTGGTATTTCTGGGCAATTTGGATAATGTATCAGCAAGATAAGGAAAATTACCTTTCTTGTAGACAAGACTGAAATTATACTTTTGCAATCTCAGCATCATACATTGCAGTTGGGCTGGAGCTGAATGCAGTGGCTTTTTCAGGATATTGATTAATAGTTGGTGGTCTGCTTTGATCTGGATAGGTCTACCATAAACATAATCATGGAACTTCGAACATGCAAAGGCAATTGCCAAAAGCTCTTTCTCAGTCTGGGAGTAGTGCTGCTCAGTTTGGGTAAGAGCTCTCGATGCATAGGCTACAAGTTGATCCTCTTGTAAAATAACTGCACCAAGTCCAAATTTCCAAGGGGAAAATGTAACTGGTTTGTGAACATCATAGTATCTCAGCATTGGCAGACTAGCAATTCTCTGTTTCAGGACATAAAATGCTCTTTGGTGTTGCTATAACCAAGACCAGGATACATCATTACGCGTCAGCTGTCTGAGTGGTGCTGAAATTTGGCTCAAGTCTGGAATGAACTTGCCTACGTAGTTAACCATGCCAATAAGACATTGCAGGGCTTGAACATTGTCTGGAGCTGGCAACTCGAGAATGGCTGTTTGCTTGGAAGGGTTTGTTCGTAGGCCTGTACACATAAATAAATCACCAAAATTAGGAACTTCTTGTAGCCTGAATTTGCATTTGTGTGTATTGAGCTTAAGATTCACTTGACATGCCCTTTCTAGAACTTTTCTGACATTTCTGTTATGTTCAGCTTCATCACAACCTCCTACCAGTATGTCTACTATGACAGAATAAGGATACCCAGAAAAAAAAATTGCTCCATTGCATATCGGAAGCCTTCATTTGCAAAATTTACCCCAAATGGCATTCTCAAAAATCTGTACCTGCCAGAGTACTGAATGCAGTGAGCAATGAGGATTTTTTGTTAAGCTGAATTTGCCAAAATGAACTCTTTGCATCTAAGACAGAAAAAATAGTGGCATTTGGCATCAAGGCTGCAACTTCTTCTACTGTTTGCATTGGATGATGAGATCTTTTTAGCTCTTTGTTCAAATCTCATGGAGCAATATATATTCTGATGTCATCTGAGGTTTTCTTATAAGCTGCTACCATGGAAGATACCCATTCTGTTGGAATTTCCACTGAACAAATTATACTTTGTCGCTCCATTTTATCTAACTTGGCATTGCCTCTGTCTTGCATGGCTATTGGAACTTTATGTGCTGGCCTGATAACTGGACTGAACTCTGGGTCTAACTTCATGGAGTACATAACTGGAATTTTGCCTAGTTTGTCTTGGAAAGGATCAGCATATGTAGAAAAAAATGTGCTGGGCAAAATTATAGCATTAGTCTTTCAAGCTAGCATGGTGGACTTTCTTGTTAAATGAAAGCAGTTCCATTTTCAAAGAGTTTCTGAGCCCTAATAATGACTGAACGTGCCTTTTGACTGCATAAAATTATAAGTCGTAGCTTCTTCTGCTCTGCTGGAAGTAACATGAAAGCACTACTGAGCCTTCAGTTTGAATTTCCTCAACTTCATAAGCAGCAAGTTTCACACACCTTGCCAAATCAAGCCTTTCACCTTTACACACTCTCGCAAATGTTTCTGCTGATATAACAGTGCACTTAGAACATATGTCAACTTTGAGCTCTGTGGGTTTGCCATTTATCCGATCAGTACAAAATACTTCATTCTTGGCCCTTAAATCAATGGCATTAACCATTTCATGAAGCACTGACACAACATCAACATAAAGAGTAGGCTTGTCACGGTCTAACTGATCAACTCATTTCTTAACATGTTCCCTTTTAATAAAAAAGTGTGGGCCTTTTGATTTACAAAATCTTTTGAAATTATTCCATTTATTACATCGGAGGCATTATTGACCAAAAGATAAACACTTTTCTCTTTTAGATTCATGACTTCCACCACAATTATGACAGTTAGCAATGAAACTAGGCTGGGACCCATGCTTTGAGTCACTCTTGTGCTTCACTGAGGCTGTGCAAAGTCTAGAATGTGTTAGAAAGTTCTGGGGTTTACCAGTAGGTGCTGCAGGGTTACAGCTGTCATTTGCTTGGGCTTGTTTCTTTTAACCATGTGCTGCATGCTATCAACACGAGCTTTATCACTGTGCCTTCTAGAGCTACTCTCATTTGTAAGCATATTTATGTGCTTTTCTGTAAGCTTGTATATCTGACAAATCTCAACGGCCTTACTGAAAGTTAAATCACTGTCATTAAGCAAAATCTTTTTCATATAATCATCTTTTATGCCACACATGTCTGTACTTTATCAACTCATCCATCAAGTCACCAAATCTGCATGTTTTAGCTTTATTTCTCAGGTCAGTCGCTGCAGAAGTTTCACCAGGCTTTTGATCCCTTGTGTAAAATAAATACCTTTCCATAGTAACATTCACCTGGGGGTTACACATTTCTCTGAATTTACATTTTAAGCACTCTGGGTCCTCCCTTGACTCAGCCTGTACAACAATATGATGGTTCCCCCTCTCCAGCATAAATAGCAGGTGCATACACAAATGAGCGTTCCCTTTCTATAGCTTCTCACACAGCTAAATTAAGCAGAATAAATGCATTTGTATGGTCATCTTTATCAGAAAATGCAGCCTGTATGAAAATGTGGTACTCTTGCTCAAACACTCTCCAATTCTCAGCAATATTACTGTCAAAGTGCACTGGCTTTTCGAAATCCATCTGCCATGCCCACAAAGTTTACATAAACACACTGACAGTATGGCCCTTGTAATTATGTACATACAAACTGTGCTGTGAGCTTGTAACAACATCCAAATGCACAATAAACTCTTCAACATACTTTACTTTGTGAAATATGCCTTGTAATTGCTGTACTTTGCGAAATAAATTTACTGTAACAATGCAAAAACATGCAAACACTTTATACACTTCTGAAAACTTGGATATCATTGTTTAATATGAAAATGCATATGCTTTGTGAAAAATGCAGTTGTTTCCTTTTATTTTATTAATTTTATGCAACTGGACTTTATTTTAAACATTTTCAGTAGTAATTTGAATATTTTTTATCGATATCATACATATTTGTTTTTTTCCTGTTTCCATTACATCTCCATTTATTTTTATTGTTAAACTTTATTAATTGATGTACTAATAATTTGGAGCTTTTCTCCCCGGGCCTCTACTGAAAATGGACATATATCCAGCTAGACTAGCCCGGTCAACAAATGTAAAATAAAATAAATAAATAAATTTGTTTATGCGAAAATTATTTAGAATGTTCTGTATGCCCCTTTTCATATTATGCGAAAAAGAAATGGTGCTGAGCAAGTTTTAATACCTGAAATTTGTTTCTGACCTGTTTTACGAAGTATGCACACATTTTTAGAAAGCTGTTTTAAACTTCATGGCCCTTTAGTATGCCGGTTCTGACTTCAGGCCCTTTTAGATATGCTGCTTATGGTACCACGTCCCTTAGATATGCTGTTTCTGATATCATGTCCCTTTAGATATGCCACATCTGTCACCATGTCCCTCGCTCATCTCTGTTACAAATAATAATAAGGCTTGGGGTTTCATTCAGATGCTTTAATATATATATATATATATATATACACACACATCAGGATGGATAGCAGCCTTATTAAATATGAATGGACTAATTAATAAACAGAGCTTACATACTGTACATACATATTCACATCTCAATAGCTAACTATAAAATGATAGTCAAGCTTGCACATGCTTACTATTTATACTCTAGTGCAAGCCCTTGGATAGCTTCTTAAAGGCATATACACACTTACTGGTCTACAAAGAGTATGGCAACAGGCGGAGGAATTCTGATTCTTACCATTATTTTTTTAGGAAAATAAATAACATTGTTAGTGAATGATATGCAAATCATTATATACATTTTAGAATATTTGTGTCCTGAATGTCAAGAAGATGTTATTACATACTGCAGATGTTATGCTAAATTCAGTGAAGAAACCATAGCAAGTTAAAAAGGAAAGTTTTCCCTGAAACTATAGCTCATGATTCTTTAAGGGTTTTTACTGATTTAGGTATGTATATGTTGCTATTTCTTCTTAGATAACCACAAATGTTAAGACTGAACCTCTAGACAAAACAAAAAATGCCAGATTCACCTTTGGTGGTATGAATGTGTTACTTTGGCAGATTTGGTTGCATCTGCTTAAGTGCCTGATAATTCATCAGTGAGCTTCTTGTAATACCAAAGTGTTTGGCCATGTGGCTGCATCTGAGGCATTTAATAATAATTGCATCAGTATGGTAACCAACAGTGAACACCAAACACCACTTCCACAAGAGTCTTCTGATCGTTGTCAGAACAAAGCAGATGGCCTTGTAAAGGCCAAATTTATTTTCATTTTGCTGACTGAATGTGTCTCAGTAAGCCTGCAGCATGCTCCCAGAGAAGACTGAAGATGGTATATCTGTGACGGGGAAATTTGTTCTGGACACCTTGGAGATTTCCCGACTTTTTCTTTGGCAACTACTGCTAGATTTTTTGCCATTCATCGAACTGCCATGAACTTATACGGATGGGATGCCTGATTAATGCCTCAAGCAGAGGATGGTGCCTCAGGAGTACAGGTACCTCTTTCATGCTGTACTTCAGTATCACTACTGGAATGTCAAATGTACATACTTGATATGGGGGTGCAACCCATAGTCTTTGATCTTTAAGTGTTAAAGATGTAAACACCGCCTGTTGAGACACAGATGCTAGGGTTCTCCAGGCTCTAACCCATATATTGGCATTCTACTAAAAATGGAAGGAAACAAGGAGCAATAGTAGGGGTAATCCATATTAGTTTCATTTTGCACTATATATAACTTTTCTTTGTATTTCATTTGACTTAATATGGCAAGTGAAATGAACATTGTAAAATCTTTTTCAGCCATGGTTGGGATTACAGAGCCAAGATCAAATGCACATTTTGGGGAAAGTGAAGAAAATTGAGTAGCTAGGAAAAATGCACAAAGACATGGGGAAAAAGAAACAGTTTTGGTGAACAGTGCTAGTTCCTTATGTTTGGCACTACCTGTTAAAAGAAAGTATTACTCTACAACAAAGAAATCAGAAGATAGGAAAAAATGTGTGTATTTTCATACTAATACCTGGGGAAGATAATTAGACTAAATAATCAAATGCCATTTCTTCAAATTGAAACACTGATTCAGAAAACTCAGTATATTAAGTAGGTTTCTCTCCAGTTAAAATTCTAATCAAAAATAAAGAAATTACTGCTGCCACTGTAACTGTAGTAATTGCTGCCATTTTTACTGCAAACTTTCAGCATTACCATGTTCTGCATCATTTCACAAATGCGGTTAAACAATAAAACATGAAAAGAGCATGTTATTGATACATTCAACAAAACATGATAGAATCACACATTAAGAAAAGACAGTGGCTCATTTCTATTATAGTATTGAAGTCAGCCAAATATTAATTTTAAAATTGAACATTGGCAAGTTTGTGTCTTGAATTTGTACAGACATTTTGTATTGCTGTTCAAACTTTAACAAAACTGTCATTTTTGCAGTTAAAAAAAACAAAGGTCTGTATTCCATAAACAAATTGTTAAAACGAGGAGAAGACCCAAACAAAATATCTTGAAAATGGAGCACAGATTGTGAAAGATTGGTTATGTTTTTTATATATTAATACATACTCATATTTACAGATTTTGAACTCATATACTCAATGTTTGTCTGTCATTCTGTTTCTCTCATATGTGACTTGAACATTGCTAGAAATACTTTTACAATTTACATCCTTTGCAAGCTTTTTATCACTCTCCATAGCAACCTCACATTTTAAGGGAGTTTGAAAACTTCCATTCTGTATCCAGTTTATTATTAGCTAATGACAGTACTGCACAAATGAAAACATTAGAACCTATGCAAGTCAAGTGTTGCCCCCTAATGAGAAGCAATTGCACTACATTGTGTTTATGATGTCAAATCAACTCCCTCCCAAAAAACAAACTAATAAAATAAAATACTATCTTGGGTAAAGTATATGCAAGCTGCATGCAAATAAATTCCTGCATAATGAGGGAATGAACATCTCAATCTGATGTATTCTCATTTAAAATCTGATTTATTTTGTATAACTATCTGGCAAGAAGGGCTAGTATTGAAAATCAACACACTGCCCTGACAACAACATTTATTTGTTACTGCCATGACATGGACAAGAGAGCTATTTTCATAAAGTATAAACATACAAAGCTCCATAAATAGCACTTCTTAATCATTTTGTTTGCACTTCCAAGCAAGTGACCAGCTGATTTCCAGTATATTGGCTTGACGTCCACACCCACAAGCTGAATCATCAGCGATGCTCTTTTGAATGCAATCACCACTATAAAGCAGTTTATAAAATCCTCATTATGAGCTAACCTCATTTTAACACTTCATTGTCAATACACCACCTAATTGTCTCAGCAGTTATTTTATAATGTAAGATTTACAGCATGTTATAGTACAGCAACAACCTAAACTTTAGTAGTTTCATCCACAAATAGCCACATTTCTGCCTGTGTGGCATGCCACAGACGTGATGGTGATTGGGGCAATCTATGGAATTTATCTTATCTCAAGTGGCACTGTCAAGAAAAATAGCCAAGTGACCTAATCATACAGGCAGTGGGAAAATTCAGCATTCACCCACTCCAGTATGTTTTACTGTGAATACAAAACCACCAAGTTTAATTCAAAAGAATAAGGATTTTTTATGCTATGCAAATTTTTAAATACAATTATTGTCATGATCAATTTGTTTAGTTAAAATCTAATAAAAACTATAAATGCCAGAGCTCAGCTCTGGGTTACTGCTTGATAATATAATGTGATATGATATGTGATAGCCCTCAGTGCTGCAAGATTTTATTAAAGATCGCTCTCTGTGTTGAGTTTTACATAGTCCAGTTGGAGACATAGTTATTTAGTCAAGAATGCACAATCTAAGGATGTAAAGTTGGTTGCAGGAAAGGCTTTTCCCATGTTGCAGCTGTCACAACTATGAAACTAATACTGTATACGTGGGTTACCTATGAAAGGTCGACAATACCTTTTTCAGCTCATCATTTATCAAAAATATAATTTTGAAAATTGTGAGTTGAAAAACCTATAAAACAGCATTTGTTAGTAGGGGGGATAAGCCCCCTACACTTCTGAAATTGTATATCCCGCCTCACTGGTTGCATCTCGATGGGGAAAAAGGAAAAAAAAAGCCCAGAAAAGCAAACCACAGGCTCACACAATGCAATACACTGCAATGTAACATCTTTGAAATGAAGAAGTATAACGGCAGAGGCATTAGTGACTCATAGGTATGTATGATATACAGATTGTAAAGGCCCCAGTGGTCGTTATCCTAGTATACATCTATGAACCTATTAGACATTGAAAAAATATCGAATCAATAATATTAGAAAAACAAAACAAGCAAAAAGAAAAACTATATATTTTCAGGGGGCCAGTATAACCCATGTGGGGGCGTTGCACCCTCGACACCCCCTGCTAACTATGAGATTGAACTAAAGTGGGGAAAGGACATGTCCCATCCCCCAGTGTACCATGATCTTGTACAACCAAATACCAGCAAAATCTGAAAAGTTAATTTTTTGTAACTATTAAGTCAGTACTTCAAAAGTGCTTGTACTTTTGATAGCTCAGACACTTGACAGGAACCCATATACATACATTTATTTGTATTTATTTATGTCTGTTAATGGCTGTCCAAAGGATAATTCTGTGTAATGTAATTCTACACTTGCTTTTATGTCTCCATGCTGTTGATTTTCCAACTGTACTGAAAATTCCATCTCTCCCTGTCTCTGTCTCTCACAAATTAGTATTATTCCTGACAATAATTTGAATTTGTTTGCATTTCCCATTATTCTTTTTTCCAGCAGGTCTGAGGATTTAAGCCAAAAATGATAGAATCTGTAGTAATGCATGTCAAAGTTCTGCTTTTTCTCATCGTTTCATAAAGTAATGGTAATGGGTCATTAACAGTCATTTAAGCTATCAACTGTCAACATTCACATGATCGTGTGACCAAAATGTTCTGAACAGCAGGAGCATAAACAGGAAATTGGGTTAAATGAGTGTTGTCAGCAGTTAGGTTAGATAGATACCTTTTATGCTGAACTTTCTAGAAAAGGAATAAAAAAATAAAAATTGCAATCATTCTCTGAATGTTAACAGAAACTGTTAAAACTGTAAGGAGTAACTACATAAATTGTTAAGAAATGCTGAGAAGCCCTTCCTTTATCATTTATCTGCAGTCAGCTGCATGCATTTCCATGGACCACCAGGAAGGAGCTTAGGTCAGTATTTGTGGTTAGCTCACGTGACTTCTGTCACATTGAAATTAGAGTTTCTAGTCAATACCACGAAAACATACCGACAGCTACATTTCAAATGCACATTATTGCATATTACTTGCACAGGAATGTGTATGCATGCACCTTGCAATATACCCTGTAGTCGTCAAACAGAAGCCTAGAATTAAACCTCAGTGCAAATGCAAATTGTTTAAAATCACAAAATCATATTTTAAAGTGAGCTTGACACTTCCTGGTAGTCCTGCCATAAAATTATGTCTATGTAAGGTTATACACCTTAATTTTGAAGGCAGTAAACAGTAGCGCTGATGTTAGACATATAAAAACACATTTCATTTTTAATGAGTGATTAACAACTTCTCGTAGTCCTACCATTCAATTATATTTATGCATAGTATGAGTTACAGAGTGCGCATTAAGCATTATATTTTCCTTGTCTGTTATAACTAGAGACCTAGAATCTACCAGTAGATAAAGACTGCTTGGTCTAACTTGTCTGCACATTTGTCTACCTCCTAAATATGTTACTGAAATTAATAGCTTATTTGTCACACTCCTAATATTCATTGCATTATGTCCTATACATTACTGAATTCAATTTCCATTTTGACACTTTTGGGAAGATCACTCTGGCCATCCATATCACTTTCTGTGCTTTATAGTGTGTTGTGCCCTCTCTGAAATGTTCACTTTATAACCTTTTATGAGGAGGGGTATTTTTGGCTCCCCACATATGGCCAATCGCAGTTGCCAGGGGCTTCTCTTTGTTCACTAGGTCTATCAACCCTGACTAGCATCCCTTGGACTATCTACAACCCATTGTTGAGGATTGTGAGGAGATCAATGCACCCTGGTTCAGCATCACACTGCTACTGAGAAGTATTTTTCTGCTTTTAACTTCCTACTCCAGGCATGAACATGGCCTGTCCCAGGAAAGGATGTGCAATAGATTTGTTGTCATGTCATCCTGCCTCAGTGGGGACTCAGCCACAGGACTGATTCCCTCTCAGATCAATGGCCCGCACACATCTCTGACCTGTACCAGGGATCAGCCATGAGTTGTGCCCACCTGCATACACCTGCAATCCAGGATGTTCATGCTCAACCTCCCTGCCTATGCCATGAAAAGCCTAATCCACTAATCAAACCATGGTTACCTTGGCTGTAGTTAGGGCTTTATTTCTCTACTCCAGTAGTGCAAGCTGTACATTTTGTATCTTCAAATTATACCCTCCTTTTTTCATCAATCTGTTGTTTGAAAGACATTACACACTTGAAGCTATGGATTCCCAGGAAGTACTGTAAATGTTTCTGTTATGTCTCCATGTGCTGCCTTTCTTCTAGATTCTGCATGTTAAGTTCTTCTAGTCTCTCTTTTTATGACTTCTGGTGAAGGCTCTGTACTACTTGGTTGCTGTCTTCCTCTGAGCTGCTTCTATCTTGTTTCTATCCTTATGAAGATTAGCTTTAAAGAAATGCACTCAGTACTTCAGATGTATCAATGTTTACAAAATAAGCTTGAAGCCTATAAATGCCTTCAGAAAACTTGCCACAAAAACTCTACTACTAAGCCAAGTATCCAGTCTTCTTTTATAGATCCAAAAATAGAGCTGAGGAAATATGGTTATTGTTACGATGGAAATTTATGGTATTGAGAAGACTAGTAGGGCTGAGGTAGTGCTATGGTGAGGTCTGAAGCCATGCTGGGTATCTGCCATTGGTTGGTTGTTAATTAGGTGTTGCATGAACTGTTTCTGAATACATTTTTCCATTATCTTTGCTAGAGGAGAGAGTATAGCTATAGGCCTGTAATTGGAGAGCTCAGTAGAACTACCTCCTTTATGAAGAGGGATTACATAGGATATCTTCCAGATATCAGGAATTTTTGCTTCTGTTAAAGTGCGATTGATAAGTAATGACACTGGGTAGGCAATGGCGTCAGCTGATATTTGTAGGTATTCAGCTGGAAGTTGGTCAGCTGAGAGTGTGGTGGGTTTTAGTTTTCTGATTAAGGTGCGGATAAGTGATGTAGTAACAGGTTGAAAGCTAAATGAGGGTTGATTTATAAGGGTGGAGCTATCTAGGTTATGAGAACTAAGAGGCAGTTGGTTGGCTAGGGCTTGGATTGTCTCAGTAAAGAATCGGTTAAAACTGTCAGAGACTGCTTCTGATGGTTTATCAGTAAAGGCATCTGGGACAGGGGTAGTAGAATGACCAGGGTGTAGAAGATTATTTAACCCTGCCCAGAACTTCTGAGGGTGATTTTGATTTTCTGTTTGTAGTTTGCGGTAGTATTGTTTTTTGTCAAGTAGTATATGTTTTTTAGTTTCATTCCTAAGTTGCCTGTATTTAATTTGATCATGTGGAAGTTTAGTAGTTCGCCATAAAGCCCAAGCTTTATTTCTGAGATTAATTTTGAGCCTGGTCTCTTTTGAAAGCCAAGGTGCAGCTATTGCGTTAGTTTTCTTTGAGCGAGTAGGGGCATGAAAGTTAAGAATCTCAAGGAATTCTTTGTTAAAATACAATACTGCTTCTTCTAAGGGAAGATGTTTTAGTATAGACCAATTGCAAGAATTTAATTCTAGTTGGAATTTGGTTGAGTCAATTTTTTTTTTATTTCTGACAGTTCTTAGTAAGGGTTGTTTGGGATTGGTTACTTTGTGCTTAATTATATATGTGAGATGGTGATCACTTAGACTATCAGGGAGGGTTCCAAATGTATACAGGTTAGGGTGACTATTAATAAGTACCCAATCAAGTATACTTTCTTTCTGGTTGGGTTTGCCTGTCCTTGTTGAGGTGTTAATGACTTGCGTGAATGAGTGCAGGTTAATATGGGTGGTAGGGGATTCTAAAGAACAGGTGGTCCAATCTATATTAAAGTCTCCGAGAAGTAAGGTTTCTTGAGGGTAGTGGCTAGATATCCAGTGTAGGGTGTCTTCAAGTGTAGCTATATTATTACCTGGGGGAATGTACATACAAATTATATAAATGCATTTACTATTGTTAAGTTGCAGTTTGGTGGTTAGAATCTCTAAGTTGTTAATCTGAGGTGGTTGTATGACATCCGTAGATACAATCAACTCAGATTTGTAGAGTATGGCTACCCCACCCCCTTTTCTGGAAGTACGGTCCCACCTGTGTATATTATACCCAGGGAGTAGTATTTCATTATCAGTAGTGGTAGGTTTTAACCATGTCTCAGATAGGCACAGAATCTCAGGGGATAGATCAGCAATGAGTGCATGAAGTTCATGCACCTTGTTATTGATGCTTCTGATGTTAAGATGACAGGTTAGGAGAGAATTGGGTGGCCGGGAGATTGTAGGGTTGAGGCTTAGGTTTGTGGTAGAGGGAGAGTACATGCCTGAGTTGGTAGGGCCAGGATTGGGGTGTATATCCCCATCAAGTAATAGACTAAGTCTAAGCTTGGAGACAAGTTTCAGGAATTTATCTACAATTTTATAGTAACGTTTGAGTTTAGGACTAATTTTCCTGGTGTAGGTGTATGGGGATTGAGAGCATGATGTTAGATGCACCCAAGTACTATGGATGTGATAAAAGTTAGGATGTTTAGCTTCTGGAGTGTTAGTGTGGGCCTTTGAGGCTAGGAATCCTAAGAGAGGTTGGGTTTCATATAATGTTACGAGGTATGGGGCTAATAGGGTAGGTAGTAGAATGGAGTACAACATATCTAAAGAGATGATGAACTAAGTACCTAGAAGTGCACTATCAGATGATAGTGTGAAGGGAACTATAATGAAAGAGAGGGAAACAGCTGGGAATAATTAAATTAGCAGAAGGTGATAGGAGCTAGTACATGTGGGTGTGGCTTAGTGGCAATAAATTTAGAGGTAGTGGGGGCGGGTGGGATTTTTGGATCTGTCCAAAGCTTTCGATATGGTGGATCACCAACTATTAATCAACACTCTACAATCACTTTGTCTAGATCCCAAATCCCTTCAATGGTTTAATTCCTACCTAAGTGGTAGAAAACAGGCTGTACTATGGCAGATCAAACTCTCTACCCTGCTACCTAACACCCTGGGAGTACCACAAGGATCTATATTAGGCCCACTGTTATTCTCCATCTTCATCAATTGATTTGAACACTGTCATACCTAATGTCAGCTGTATCCAATATGCAGATGACTCTACACTGATTTGCTCAGGAACATCCCCTACAGAGTTACAGTTAACTACCCAGACTACCTTTAACACAATAGAAAACTGGCTTTCCAATCGTCGCCTAATACTGAATCCCAAAAAGACTAAAATGCTGCTATTTCTACCAACACAAAGGTCTAGCGCCATTAACTTTACAATCAAAGCAAAGGATGGCACAATAATCTCACCAGACCATTCTACAAAACTACTAGGTGTCACTATCGACAATAACTTAAAATTTGACCTACATGTCAACCAATTGATCAAAACCATCAATAAAAAACTAGGCTCATTGTATAGAATAAAAAGCTTTCTGACTCCCCCAGCCAAAGTTGCCATTGCTCGATCTTATCTTCTCTCTACTCTCCTGTACGCATCCCCTCTTCTCCATAATACTAGTAAGACTGTCCTGAACAAAATCACTATCTGTTATAATCACATCGCCAGGTTTGCTACTGGGTTGCTTTTCAGGACACATCATTGCATCAATCTAATTCAGCTTTGATGGCTCCAACTACCTAGTCTAACACTATATAACCAACTAGTTATGACCCACAAAATTTTATACAACCCTGAAAACACCCCTGCACTCAAAAATCTGGTCACCCTGTATAACAACCCTAGACCATTGCGTTCTTCCAGCAGACTCCTTATCCAGACATGTAAAACTAATAACTTAGCCGGCGACTCTCTCTTTACTAACTCTGTAGGCAGAAAATGGAACCTACTACCTCCTGAGATTACCTCACTCTCTTCTCTAGGTCAGTTCAAAGCTAAACTCAAACTTCACCTGGGGTCAAAATGGACTTGCTACTGTATCAAGCCTGGCTAATCCTTTCTCTAGATTATGTACAGATGCTATGTGTAGGGATTGTCTTGATGTTCTTCTGTAAATATTCTATCAATGTCTAAATGTTCTTCTCCAAATATTCTATCATGCTGTTCGAGATATGTGATATGTAATGATGTTTTTGTGATATGTAATGATGTTATTTTACTGTTGGGAGCTTTTCTCCCGGGGCCTCTGCTGAAAATGGACATATATCCAGTCGGACTATCCCGGTTAACAAATGTAAAATAAAATAAATAAATAAACTTTTTAACAGAGTCACTTTTTCATTGGCTTAAAGGAATACAGTTCTACTACTTCTCTGAGCAAGCACTGGAGTTCTGCAATAAATTGGATCTAAAGATTTTCATATCAACAAGCAAATTATTATTTCTCATCATTATCTGATGGTTCCTCTTAAGTGTACCCACACTTATACCAATTTGTCACTATGCATATACTTAAAGGAAGCGATAAAGTCAACTCTAGCCAATCTAGATCTCATAGAGAAAAGTGACAACGCCTCTTACCTGCTTCTATAATTCAGCCCCCTCAAACCACTAATACATGTAGTAAAACATTTGTCTATTTTCTCAAGTCTTCACAACTGCAAATTATTATAAACGCAAACAAATGTACCATATTTTCTGACTTGTCTAATAATAGCCTTATAGATTGGAATTAAAACCTCCTTAGCTCTAGTTATAGTAAATCAAAATATAGTCAGGGAGGCATTTACAGCTCATCTATTCAGAAGGAAAACATCTTTTTTTTTTTTTTTTTTTTTTTTTACTGGCTTTTCCATTACCATACAGGGGATAAAGGCAGAAAGTAGGGCATAATAAATCAAATCATACATTTTCAGTAAAAGCATTCTAAGATACTTCAGTGTTTTACCATCTGGAACAATGACGTGACATCTTTGTTGAAGGTGAATGAAACACACTAGCCTGACAGGAGTGAGATGTGTAGTATTGTTGGACTGTTGGCGGTATCATCTTAAGGGTAAGAAAGTCGGGTTAGACACACATTTACCGAGGAGAATAAATACACGTGAAGGCAATCAATCTGGTTAAAACAGAAAAGGGGAACAACCCTTGCTTCCTCCTTTATTATAAAGCACATGGTCGTGTGACCTCTCCACACCAACGATGTCAGTGTAAGAGCACACATATGATCATTCACTCACTTTATTATTGTTATCGGCCAACACCCCCACTTGCTCTTACGCTGTATATAAATACATTTTAAGAACATATTCTTGGATAACTTTTCCTTCACATTCCAAATATGTAATACATGAACTTTTCAATCTTCGATTTTGTAGCAGGTTTAGTAAAGACATCTGCAACCATGTCCGTTGTCGGGCAATATGCAATGTTTATTTTGTCATCATTAAGTGCTGACCTGACAAAATGATACTTAATGTCAACATGTTTACTTCTCTGTCGGCTTACTGGATTCTTCGACAAAGCGATTGCTCCTTGATTGTCCTCAAATATTGTTACTGGCACATACTTGCACTCTCCATCCATTCCACTCAACAGCTGCACAAGGTACAAGCTCTCCTGTGTTGTCGCTGTTAATGCCATGTACTCTGCCTCACATATAAAGCTACCGTTTGTTGCTTCTTTGATTTCCATGAAATAATAGGCCCATCTCTACTGAGGCTAAAGCAATAACCTGTTGTACTACATCTATCGTTTTAATCTGTTGCCCAGTCTGCATCACTGTATGCTATAAGCTGAAGTTTCCCTTCACTTTACATGTAACACAGCTCTCTGTTCAATGTACCTTTCAAGTATCTTAACACATGTTTGGCTAGTGTTAAATGAGATTCACTCAGTTGTGACAAATATTGTGAAAGTTTACTTACAATCCAGCTGAGATCAGGTCTCGTGCTTGTCATAACACATATCAAACTACCCACAAGCTCACAATATTTTCTTGGATCTGTAGATTCACTGTCATATTCTTTTTGTTTTTTGTTCGGAAGGGGTACTTCTTACTTTACAATTAGACATACCAAATAATGTACCTCTTTTGGTTCATAATTACTTCACCACTATTCTGGGTAAAATCAATGCCTAGAAAATGTCTTAGCTTTCGCAGATCTTTCATTTTAAATTTAGCTTTAAGCATTTCCTTTACATCATTTAGTGATTCATTGTCACTAGCTGCTATAATGAGATCGTCAACCCATATAATTAGAACTTTTTTCTCATTTTCAGCTTGTCTAGTCTATACACAATGGTCTGTGGGGTTTTGGATAAAACTATTTTCACAAAGATAATCGTGCAACATTTTGTTCCCGTTACGCCCTGATTATTTCAATCCGTACAATGACTTATTCAGTTTACAAACCAATTTTTCATCATTATTTGATTTCTTTTCAAAACCTTCAGGTTGCTCCATATACACCACACAGTCTATAGGAGCATGTAAATAAGCCGTTTGTACATCCATCTGGTGCAATTCTAAATCATACTGAGCTGCCATCTGCATTAGGCTTCGTACAGATATTATACTCGCAGTTGGTGCAAATGTTTCGTTATAATATATACCAGCGACCTGACTGTAGCCTTTAGCTACATATCTACCTTTGTAAGTCTCAGTATTATCTGCATTGTCTTTTACCGTGAAAATCCACCCACCCCCCACTGCATTTTTATCTTCCAGCAGTGTGGTGAGTGTAAATGTGTTGTTTTCCTTTAAAGACTTAAGTTCCTCCTTCATGGCTTTGACCAACTATTCCAAGTTAGACTAAGTCTTGGCTTCTTTAAAGCTCTGCAGTGTGTTGCATATTAATCAGTAACAATAGTCAACATTAACTGTCACATAATCGTCGTTTTCAACTTTACACTCATAGTCTTTCAAGTATGCAGGTGGTTTTCTCTCTTTTAGAGTAGTGTGTATCCTGCCTTTCCTCTTGCCTTACTTTTGTGCCTTCACTGTCAGCTTTTGAGTCTGACTTAACATGCACACTTCTGGTATTAAGATCTTCATCTATCACTTCTGGGTCTGTCTGAATCTGGCATTCAGCTACATTCTTAGTAAAGAACTTGACTAACCTGTGTCAGGATAATAGACCAGATATGATGGGCTGTTTTTATCATATCCGACAAAAATCCCCTTATCACATCTTGGGTCTAACTTCTTTTTATCTTATCTCTATGCATAACACACAATGATCCAAATTCTCATCCTTGAAAGATCAGGTTTCTTCCCTGTTAGCATAAAGAATGGGGTCTGCCCCACACGCCTGTTATAACATCTGTTGCAAATAAAAGCAGCAGTCATTACTGCATATGTCCACAACTCTTTAGGTAAGTCACTCTCTATTAACATACACCTTGCCATTTCGAAAAATGTTCTCCAATTCTGTCTGCCCTCCCATTCTGATGGGGTGAGTAAGGTGCGGACATTTCATGTCTTATAACATTTTTACTCAATAGTGACTGAAAGTCTCTCGACATGAACTCAGTGCCATTATCTGATCTGATACACTTTACCTTCCCATAAGGAGCTCAATCTGCAATAAACCTTTCAGTCACCTTGACTGTATCACTCTTGGCTTTCAGAAAGTAGACAAATATTACACCCGAGTAATCATCAGTAAATGCTAAAGAGTACTTAAAGCCATCTTTTGCTACTGGCTCAACTGGGCCTGCCAAATCAGTATGGACCAGTTCAAACACAACTTTTGCTCTTGCATTTGGTTCTCTTTTTTTGCTCTGTACAAATTTCCCTTGCATACAGGCTTCACAATCTAGGTTAGGTCTCTCAACTTTACCTTTAATTTTTATTCCTTTTACCACTTTTTCTAATTTTGACACATCTTCGAAATTACAGTGACCAAGCATTTTATGCCATGCTTGAATGTCATAACAGCTCTGAGATGCATCATAACGTATCTCACTATCGCTTTATTCATCATATGTGTCTAAATAATAGAGTCTTGTGTCTTTCGGCTTTTCCCGGTTAGGGGTCGCCACAGTGGAACTCTGGTCCGCTAATGATTGGTAGTTGAGTTTTATGTGCCGAGTTACCAGCCTTGACGCACAACCTTCAACGAAGGTATGCCCATTCACGCATGTCTCCATGCAGAAGACGCTCTAGCTGAGAATCAAACCGGACAGCGTCTTACTGTGAGGCGACAACGCTACCGCAGCACCACCACTGTGGGTTCTGTCTAAATAATAGAGTCTATCACACTCAATTACGTCAAACCTGGTGCCATTTCTATAGATGAGTTGGTCCCAGTCTTGTTTAAAGTTGATCGAGGCCCCTTTGGACATTGCTGCCTTAACAGAAAAAATGCTTTGTGGATACGTCGGGATATACAGTGCCCGAGTCCTCATCACCTTTACTTTGTGCCCCTCTGTGTTTAGCAGCCATACCTCTGCATTACTTCTCTTCTGTGCGGCCCCACAGGTTCTCGTTCGTCAGCTAATTCCACAATGTGTTCCTCCTGTTGGAAAGTTGCATCAAAACATTTAAACTTTTTCAGGTTGTTAACTATATGTGACGTGGCGCCAGTGTCCACCATTAATCCCTTTTGTTTTAATTCACGAATTTGATGCTCATTTATTCTGAAGACAAATGTGTGATCATCCGCATCAGTTGCTTGTTTCACATTATCTTTCTTCTTTTGTCTACAGTTACTGTCCCTGTGGCTAGAGTTTTTACACAAATACCACTGTCTCTGGCCTTTACATTCTCTCTGGCATTCTCGTGCCTTGTGTCCCTTTTGGCCGCAGCTATAGCATATAATCTCTGCTTTTACTCTTTCCCCAAGGCCACTTGCTTTCATAACATTATCATTACTTAAGTTGGCATTACATTTTTCGGTATGTTCATATATTCTCAACCTTGTTTTGAACTCACCAGAGCTCAACTTATCATCGTCTTGCGTGATGTGTACTGCAAATGGTTTAAAAGTTTCAGGCAACCCTTTCAGAATCATCGCAATTAGTAATCCATCATTGAGCTTCTCCCCAGCATTTCTAAGTACCTTAATGGCCGTCTCAGCCCTAATAATATAGTCTGTGACACTTTCACTGATGGCCTTCTGGATGCTTGTTAATTCGGTGTATAGGCTAATTACCCGTGGCTTCCCTTTCCCGGCATAATGGTCTCTCAGGATCTGAAGCACTTCTCTACCATCGTCTGCAGCCTCTCTCATGATGAGGGAAAAACTTTTGTCGTCTAAGAACTGTATTAGTTCTGCATATGCCTCCTCATTTTTCTCAGCATTGTCATCACCTTCCTCCTCATTCTCGTCATCTTCTGCGTCCTGCTGCACATTTCGCAAAATGGCATCTTGCAGCCCTAGCAAACGCAGGTGCCCCAGAAACGTTGTCTCTCACAACTCGTAATTCTTCTCATCTCCATCGAAACATAGTCTATGCCATCGGCTTCCTACTTTCCTCCTGGGCCCATAACCTGTTGGCGGTATCATCTTAAGGGTAAGAAAGTCGGTTAGACATACATTTACAGAGGAAAATAAACACACGTGAAAGCAATCAATCTGGTTAAAACAGAAGAGGGGAACAACCCTTGCTTTCTCCTTTATTATAAATCACATGGTCATGTGCCCTCTCTTGACCTCTCCACACTAAAGACGTCAGTGTAAGCATACACATACGATCATTCACTCTTTTTATTATTATCAGCCAACATGGACAATTAGGGATGCTGAGGAAAATAAACACAGAGGAGGAAAAATAAAATAGCTCTACTACTCACAGTGTCCTGATTCCAGTCTTGACTATTTTCTACAGAGAGACACAATAGTAAAACTAGTTACTGCAGAGAAAAGACCTGGCTGCTGACACTTATGGACAAAGGAGGCATAGCCAATTCTGCTTCAGCGCTGACTACTGTGGCTGCATTATGAAAGCCATTACCTGACTGGTTAGCTGTAGGAAGGCAGAAACTTAGTAATGTATTTAATCATTCTGAGATGAATGAACCTTATTAAAAGAAGTAATGGTCAACCGAGCCCTGTGGTGTAGACAGATAACCTGAGACTGGTTGCCATTTTGGACAATAGAATTCCCAGACAGGAGAGGATGCTAGTAAGAAGTTTTTCCTCAGCTTGATCAACTTGGGAGGAGGGAAATGGTGGCTTCAGTTAGCTGACTGCTCCTGTGCAAGTGGACACTTGCACATTTATGATGGCTATAAGAAGAGGGGACGTGCACTTGGAGATACTGAGCCTGTGATTGTAGTTCTTAGTGTGTATGCATATGTGTGTGTGTGTGTGTGTGTGTGAGCACATCAACTAGGAAGTGAGTATGATGCCCTGAAGATGACAGAGGTGTCCAAGGGGTTATAGCTATGCAAAGAGAAGACCACAGTACCTACACACATGGGGGCTTCCGAATGACTCTCACTCCAAGAAGTGATCAAGGATTAATCACCAACAGAGCATTATGATCATCAGGCAGCAGTGAGAAAAAAAGAAGTAATGGCTAGTGCAGGAACACAGACATGAGCTGCATGAAACTAATGGCTAGCGCAGGAACACAGACATAAGTTGCATGAAGCTAATGGTTAGCGCAGGAACATGGACATGAGCTGCAAGAACCCAAGTCATTTTAGACTACACCAAACTTACTTTCTTGGTTGCTATCCATCTTTCAGTCACTAGCAGACTTTTTGTCCGACTACCCATATTTGTAGTATTAACTGAGCTTTGTAACATCTAAAGTCTGTAGAAGTACAACATAGATTAGTTCTGCAGAACTGCAGAGTATTGATCCTTTACCTGTTTTACTTAAGAGAACTCTATAGACTATTTATCTAAATTTCTTTATCATCCTTCTAACATAGCTAGTAAAGAAAGCTCCCTGTTTAGATTAAGCAGATAGTTAAAAATATGTGCAATGAAAAGGTACTGCAAACCATTTTCACAGAGGATGTTACATTTCCTTGACACATTATGATGTCTGAGATGATAGATTTAACATTAGTAGGTAAGGGGTTTACATGCCATAATCTTCAAGCTAGTTAATGAAAGGAATGCAAATAAGTGCACTGATGATGATACTTAAGACAGTGAGAGAACTGTTACATACTCACAGGGAATGAAGTTAATCCGACACCACACTTAGAATTTGCAAGAGATAGCTCTAGTTATCTACTCATCTCTGATGATTCCATGCCAGAAAACAAAGACATACCACTTACCAGACTCTGTAAGGAGAAATCTCTATAACCATTCTGCCAGGGACCAAACACTTACCAGACTCTGTAAGGAGAAATCTCTATAACCATTCTGCCAGGGACCAAATTTAAGGATCTCATTCAACTAAGTTGCAAAGATTAAAGGACTACTGTGGTACATAAAACACGGCCAGTGTCCATGTTTGGGAGAACATTATGATTTGTTACACTATGGGAGACACTAAAGGGCAGGGAAGGACTATAAAGTCATGCATGTTGAGCAAGATGCTGCCTTCACGTCATGTGGCACCACAGTATAGAGAGACAATTTCAAATTTCAATGTGCTGCCAAGCACTTTGTAATGCATACTGGGGATTTACTGCCTTTTCACATAGGGTAAGATGTGTTGGACATCAGTATGCCTTTCATCTGATAGTTGCACCTGCCACCACTGGTACAGTTACTGAGCAGGACATTTTCCACCCCTGTTTTGTATTTTAAAATTGCGAATACAATGAAGCTGATAAATAAAACAGAGACAAATGTAGAACTATTAAACTCAAAGAACCCTAGGCAACAGAGTGAATAACCTTAATACTTTCCCTTATTTGGAAGATGGGGTAACAGATGCCATGATTTCTTACCATCCATTCTTGCAGACCCAGTGAATCTTGTTGAATATATATTCTAAGAATTTATTTCCAGGCAAGGTCTGAAAATGGTCCTGATGGATGGATCACTGCCCAACTCCAGTTAACAAATTGTAATATATGAATAAATAAATTGGAAGGTTTTCAGTTATTGTCTTCCTTTACAAATAACATTCATAAATACAGGCACAGGCATAAGCATACACACACACACACACACACACACACACACACACACATAAAAAGTAGAAAATATCAGTATGGGGCTACAGCATTTAAGCTTTTTGAAAGCCAGTATATCATAAGCTTGACATGTGAATGCATGAGTGTGTTGTTATCTTAGTAAGAACTTGTGCATATACTTAAGGTAGAAGGTCAAGATAGTTTAACTCATTACATCCAAGTGACACCTCCAGGTGCATTTGCAGTTAACTCCTACTGATGCCTCTAGGCGTCAAATATTGCTTGTACATATTTACATCAATAATTCCAAAACCAAGCTATGTACAAGATTTTAAAAGATTTCATATTAAAGCTTACACAATACCAAACTCAGCTGCATTAATATTTGACCTTGGTCTAGTGCACACAAATAGATATTAACTACTGTTTTTATGATATTAATTTATATAGATATAATGTTCACATTTTTCTAAATATCTCAACAACCAAGTAGCACAGACAGAACTCCTCAGCCTCATATGAGCACTCTCAGTTAGATGAATAAAATGCTGCTAAAAGTATGTATGCAACTTGAGTGTTTACAAAATATTACAAATGTAATAGTTACTGTGTTTACTGTGACTTATAAAATTCAATTTAAGACCTAGAACCTAAAGAATATTACCACTATAAAAGCAGTTTGTGTTGAAGAGTTTGCCATTTATACTTCTTTCATAATCCATATGGTTCCAGATATATGATTATTTGTTTGAAATGTGAGGATATGATTTGATTCTGTCAAAAGGCTTAGGCTCCACCCACTGGAAAATGGCAAGATGTCAATGATATTCAAGTGTCTGATTTATGTAGACCACACCTACAGACTGCTGCATTCATATGAAGCTCAGAAATATTAGACAACTGCCTCACACTGCTCATTCCTGAATTAAGTCGCCTCTGGGAAATGACCTTTTGTTTACTGGCCTCTTCAGTACTACTCAAAGCCATGTAAGGTGGATTTTTGCAATACACATCTTTTTATGAAACAAATGACAAAGATCACCATTGTGTCTGGTAAATCTGCATCTGCATTCACATCCAGGACCCGTGTGTATCACAAAAAGTGAATAACAAGATGAACAAGTACAAAAAACACAATAGAGATGCAAGGAGATAGTTGATATAGGTTCATAGGTTCATAGGTTCATACTAGGCTATCTGCCCTAGGGCATTTATAAGCCTAGCCAGAATGTGTTTGGCTTTCGCCACCCATTTTAAATTTATTTTGCTATGCCCTTTTTCGAGGTTAGTATACTGTGCCTCTGTCTAACAGTGACACAGAAGTGATACCCGGGGTAAACCTACAATCTCCCATCCACTCATCAAGATTCCTCTTGAAGAGAGTCAATGAGGGACTCTGCCTAACCTGGACTGGGATTTTATTCCAGAGTGAAGGGAGCCTCTGGGTTATGAATCTGTCCCTCCAGCATGTCCTATTTATTTCAATGCTGAGGTTCAAGTCTCTCGAGCGCATAGCTCGATGGGATTTGGATTTTCTGAGGTGCAGCATGTCCATTAATTCCGGGTTGGACATGGTTTTATACGTCAGGCACAGATCGCCTCTGAACAGGCGGTATGCCACTGAGTAGAGCTGGAGTTTCTTTAACCGGGCAGCATATGGCATCTGTTTGAGCCCTTTGATCCTCTTGGTGAGGTACTTTTGGGGTCTTTCCAGTTGCTGCAGGTGTCTGGTAAGGTACATCCCAAAAGGGGCATTGTACTCAATTATGGGCCTGATGAGGGATGAGTAAAGAGGCACGATGACGTCCCTGATCTAGATGTGAATCCCTTCATGATTAGGTGGGCTATATAAAATGTTTTTCTAACCACTTTGGCCACGTGGTTGTCAAATGAGAGATTGCTATCAACTTGGGTCCCCAGGTCCCTAATTACTTCTTCTGTACTTAATGGATTACCACCTATGTGGTAATTTGTGGCCACTTTGTTTTGCCAAAGGGATGACTATACACTTTTGGCATTTAGCTTGAGGCCATGGCTCTGGCACCAGTTGTCTGTTTCTATGAGGCCCTTTTGGAGGATGCTTGTGTCGGCTGGAGAGTCGATTATGGCACCCAGTTTGCAGTCATCTGCGAACTTGGTCAGCCACAGTCCTTCCGTGTTGGCCTGTACCTCTGAGAAATATATACTGAACAAGAGAGGTCCCAGGACTGAGCCTTGTGGGACACCACTTGTAACTGGTTTGGAGTCTGACATGGCTCCAGCAATTCTAACCATGTGGGTTCTGTCCTTGAGCCAATTTGCAATCCATCTAGTGACATAGGATTTATATTTAAGCTGGTGAGCTTATCTATAATGCCCGAGTGGGGTATTGTATCGAAGGCTTTTGCGAGGTCCAGGTAGGCTATGTGGACCACCTTCCCCTCGTCAATGGCCTTGGTGACTGTTTCAAAGAAATCAACCAGGTTTAAGAGGCAGGATCTGCCTTTAACAAAGCCGAACTGGGTAGGATCCAGTGTTTGTAGGTCCCCAATATCTTTATTTATGAGGTCCATGATGATCCTTTCCATAGCTTTGCAGACCAAGCTAGTCAGGCTTATGGGGTGATAGTTTCCAGGATCCGTTGAGGCACTACCTTTATGGAGAGGGACCACTGTTGCTGTACGCCACTCTTTGGGCACATATCCTGTAGTAAGGCTGAGATTGAACAGTAGTTTTATGTTTAGGTTTAGCTCTTCTTGGAGTTCATGTAGGACGCAGCCTGGGACACCGTCTGGTCCCACTGATGCTGTGTTTTTTGCTTTGGAGAGGGTGGCTCTTACCTGAGCATCTGAGATGTCAGGGGGGCAGCACTCTGCTGGGATAAATATTTGCCCTTTTGGTGGGGGGGGGAGTTTGCGCTGAACCTGTCAGCTAGGATGTTGGCAATGTCTGTAGGTTCGGTGTATTTTTTGTCATTTTGGACTAATTCTGAGCATATCTGGGAATTACCACCCAGGTTCCTAACATAACTAAAGAAAGCCTTGTGATTATCCTTAGTGTCCTGTGCAATTTTTCTCTCGAAGCTGGCCTTAGACAATTTTATGTGTGCCCGTAGTTTTTTGCTAATACTGATCAGTGATGCCTTCCCTTTTTGGGATTTTGCTCTATCATTTAGTAGCTTCCTCCTTCTATTGTATAGTTTGTTTATGGCTGGGGTCCACCAGACAGGACATCTGCCTTTGGAGGATTGGGTCTTGGTTTTATTTGGGATCTCATGATCCATGCATTCCTGAAGGTGTTCATAGAATGCGTTTATAAAGGATTCTGCGGTCTGGGCCGTATTTTCCACAGGCCCGGGGGCTTTGAAGGATTCTACCTCAGTTTTGAGGAGTGTGAAATTTGCTTTACAGAAGTTTTTCACTGTGGTTTTCTGGGCAGGGGGTGGGATCGGGATGTGAATATCCAGTGAGATTAGTTTATGGTCTGATCTTACCAGTGAGGGATACACTTCTGTTCTGGAGCATAGAGTCCCCATGTTGGTGATGATCAGGTCCAGTATGTTTTCCCCTCTTGTGGGAGTGGTAACAAGTTGTTCCATAGCATTTGAGTTTATAAATTCTAGGAACCTTTGGGCTAGGATGTTGGAGCTAGAGTAATGCTCCCAGTCTATGTTTGGGTAGTTGAAGTCGCCCAATATAATGGTGTTTGGAGAGACCTTCATATTTTCCAATGTTCTCAGGAAGGCCGAGTGGGGTTCCTGGGTTTGGGAGGGTGGTCTGTGGCAGGTTATAAACTGGAAGGCAGTTTTATCCACTGTTAGTTGCACATGGATAGTCTCTGATGCTTCGTGCTTTGCCACCAACCTGGAGGTGTGGGTATCTTTGATGAATATCGATACTCCCCCTCCTTTCGTGGTTTGGTCCAAGTTTTGGGGTCGAAAAGCATGGTATGAGGTATAACCTGGTAGTGCTGGTGTGCTCTCGGGAGCCCTGAACCAGGTTTCTGTTACTGCACAGGTATCGATGTTCTCCATGCTAAGGAGAGTTTCGAGTGCGTGCATCTTGAGGTTTAGACTTCTGGCGTTGAGTAGCATTACTCTTAGTTTCTTATCCCTTGTGATACCTATGGAGGTGGGTTTGTCTTTTGAGCCTTGCCTAAAAAAGGCACTATGGGGGTAGCAAGAGCCTTTGCCAATATCCGAAAGCCCAGGGGTGACAGGTGCAAGCCGTCCCTAGCGAAGCATCGTGGCTTGTTGAGCATATCATCCCAAGCTGACAGGCATTGGATCCCCTTTGAATGACACCAGTACTTAAGCCAATTGTTGAAATTGATCATCTTGTCTTCATACTGTGGCATCATTCTTGATGAGGGTAAGATGCTACTCAAGGTCAGGGTCATACCGGCCTGGGCTACATGTTCAGAGAGCTCCTTTATGTCTCTTTTCATGTAGTCCAGAGAGGTACGTCTCAGATCATTCACACCAGCATGGACAATGACTGAGTCATATTTGTACTTGCCTTGGAGTGACCTGAGTGCTTGTGTTATGTGGCGGATCCGAGCACCCGACAGGCTGCTCACCATGACCCTCTCCTTGTTCAGCCTGGTGAGCGGGACGTCAGTGTGCCTGACGATAGAGTCACCTATTACAAGTGTATCACGTGTGTTGTTTAGTCTTAAGGGCTGTGACTGTTCGGCACACTGGCTTTGTGAGATATGTGTTGCACGTGTTTTGTTTTGGGGTAGCGGCTGCTTGGGTGTCTGCTTTGGAGGTCTCTGTTGCTTCAGCAGATCTTTATTTAGAGCCTCCGAGTATGTTTTTGTGTGATTATGTGTTTGGTTTGCTGTCGTGGTAGGTCTATGTGAGACTGGAATTGTAGTGAGTGTGGTTTCCTTCTCCTCCTGACTGGTTATGCCAGTACTGAGTTGAGAGAGCTTAGCCTCAAGTTTGGCTATATGGTTGCATCTCTCACATGTGTTGGAATTTGTTGGGAGGAGGAGAGGGTTGTCAGTGTACATGAGGCAGTTGTAACATTGCCTCAAGATTCCCAGATTCACCAGCTGGACCGGAGAGGAGATTGACAACTCACCTTTGGACATGCTAGAATAATATTGGGAATTCCTTAATAATTGAAAACCAGGGCCAGTGGGGAGTGAGGGTGTAGTGCTTTTAATTTTTAGTGCTGACTTATATAATTGCTTTAGTGAGCAAGTGCCAGGTAACTTAAGTGCAATGTGTTACAGGTAACTTAAATGCAAAACGACAAACAGTAACTTTCTTTCAAGTGAAACAAGGAAATAAGTACAGTAAGCAATGCAGATATCACTAGTGATCCACAGAAGCTGAGAAGCCGTATTAGGTGGAATTAGCGTGCCAGGAAATAACAAGCAAACAAACAACAAGCATATAAACAAAGCTAGATTCAGCAGGCCTGGATCTAGTCTATGCTACAACAAACAAGGTGTACCAATTTCAGTAAGATACAGTTCAAATATTCAGGCACTATAAACCTTTAACCAGAAATTCCCAGCTCAGAAGGGCAGAGTCCAGCCTCTTCTCCCATAAGAGTGCAGACCACAAACCTTCTTAATGTAAAATAACTGGCCTGAAGCCCAAGTGCTTAAACCAGAACTAATACACTTTAAGAATAACAGACACTGGGCTCTCAATCAGCAGTTCCCAACTTAGAAGGATGAAAGCTACCTGTCCTGCCACCACAGTGCATGCCACAAACCTTCCTAATGTATAACAACTGATCTGAAGCCCAAGTGCTTAATCCAAAAGACTTAGAATGATAGCTACACTTTAATCAAGTTACTACCAAGCAGTAATAAATACAATTGAATACTTTAGAGAATGCCTGGATTAGTGCTCAAGTTGCACAAACAATCCAGCAGGCCCGAATCCAGTCTATGCCACAGCAAACAAGGTGCACCAACTTCAGTAAGAAGCAGTTCAGATATGCATGCACTATAAGCCTTTAACCAGAAATTCCCAGCTCAGAAGGGCAGAGTCCAGGCTCTCCTCCCACAAGAGTGCAGACCACGAACCCTCTTAATGTAAAATAACTGGCCTGAAAGCCCAAGTGCTTAAACCAGAATTAATACACTTTTAGAATAACAGACACTGAGCCCTCAAATCAGCAGTTCCCAACCTAGAAGGATGTAAGCTACCTGTTCTGCCACTACAGTGCAGACCACAAACCCTCTCAGTGCAAAACAACTGGTCCGAAGCCCAAGTGTTTAAACCAAAAGGCTTAGAATGAGTTACACCAAGCAGTAATAAATACAATTGAGTACTTTTAAGATGATGCAAAAGTAAAAAAAAAGTAGGTAGAAACACAAGTACAGTAAAAGCAGATGCATTTTTTTTTTTTTTGATATGGATGATAGTTAGGTGTTTCAGTTTATTGTCATGTAAGTGTCATGGAACTTTGTGTCCTACTGTACTTTGCTGATGTGAACAGTTCTGTTTTAGGACATTATTAATGTTTTAAAACTGAATGATTTCACTGGTGGTCAGTGATATTGTGCCACTGGTTACAGAGGTAACAGTGTCAGTGCTGTACACTGGTAGCACTGCTGCTTCACAATACTTGGTCTTGTGGTATGGTTGTTGACCATGGCACCTTAAATCTCCTATCCGTGTTGAAGGTTCAATAGTATGTGTTGTTAGACACAGACCCTTCCACAGTCCAGAATTTGGATCACACAGCCCATCCTTGCCAGCTGTGTCACTCTGACCAAGTCACTTAGCCAGGCATTGTTCCAGTGTTGCACATGAAAAGGGGCACTTGCTTTTACCTTATTAATAAATTATTTTTATGGTTCCCTCCAACATCCCAAAAATATGTAGTTAGTTGAACTGGTAATGGTCATATTGCTCCTCATTGTGTAGAGTGTATGCGTGGCAGCATGTGTCCTGCAATAGATTTTCATCTTGGCCAAAACAATTTCCAACCTTATGCATGTTGCTTGCCAGCAATCCTGAACTTGATAAACATGTTACTGAAAATTAACAAATTTATTAATGACTAACGTGTACAAAACAGAAACCATGAACATATTTACCATGAAAGAAACATTGTAGACTGCTTTCTGTTAATCCAGATGAGAAGAAGTAATAAACATGTCTGTCAGACATGTTATGGTTTCCAACTTGGCAGTATTGCCTGAACAATTCTAATGGCAGTCCTTATTGAAAAAAATACAGGTAAGTCTGTTTAGGAGGCTACACAGGAAAATATCAGTTCAGTCGTTTGACACAGTGACACAACAACATGAAAACAGTTAAATAACAGGAGGTTATAGCAACATGTAAATGGTGCAGTTCTAGGTAAAATGCCAAATATTTGGAATTTAAACTGTACCAGCCAGTTTACAATAGCAGCTACTATTCCAGACCAGAGTAGTGGAGCAGCTATCAAGTGCAACACATTTTTTGCTACCAGTAAAATGACACTTTGATAGTGCAGTGCCTGGAAAGCATGGCTCCCAAGTATCACTTTATCTGTTCATTTTCTAATAGCTGGCTATTAACAGAAAGTCAAAATAAAGTGAGCATTAAAATAGCTGCATGTAGACTGATAGGCACACAATTTACTTAACAGACATTTACTCTGAAGACTAGCTTATCGGCAACATACACGTTTCAGTATTCTTTTTTTTGTTTGTTTATTATTGCTTGTTTCTGGTTATTTAACCAATAATATCTCACTAAACAAAGCTTGCTTATAACGTATGTCCTCAAACCAAAGTAATATGTGGTACAGTGAAGTTCAAAAAATCTGTGAGTATATTGCGGCAGTGATAAAGTCCATAATTCCTGCAATCCAATTGGTTGAGACAATAGCTCTCAAATTGTCCCTGATTTCACAGAATGCCCTGATTTTGCCTCAGATTTTTGTTTTACTCCTCATAAAACTTGTGCTTTTTCTGTCAAATTAATGAAGACGGGAGTCACTAGACAATGATAGTTGAGTATCCTTACGAAAATGCAGGGTACTGCAAAAAAGACATCTTTCTAAGATAAATATTTAAAATCTTTGCCCCTTATTCATTTTTTGGCTTTGTCCCCAATTCTTGCACTAAGAAACGGAGTGCTATGGCAGTGTCACATTTCTAACATGTATAAAATATTGTAGTACCTAAATGAATAAGTACCATTCAGTTGACTTGACTCAGGCAGAAGGGAAGTCTTGATAAACAAGGCCAGCTCACAAAGCAAAACTACCACAAAACAGTTTATAAAAACTCTTAAAATGTCCCTACATGGCAAAAATGTATCATGAATGACAAGAAAAGTAAACAACTAAAAGAAAACAAACTATGATTCTCCAGTGCCAAGATATACTCATAAAAAAATAAGAGATGAAGAAATACAAGTGGAGTCTCTAACAGACATATGTGTACATCGCAACAAGGATATCAGAACACCACCAGTAACAAAGTAGAATCACACAATGTATTTATTTAAGAAATAAAACATTTAACTTTTAGATTAACAAACTGCATAACAGCAATAAATCTTTTGTAAGTTGGAGAGGCTGGATTTACACAATAACATTATTTACCCTTCCTCAGCAGTTAATGTCAGGGTACAAACCCTGCCATCACAAGTAAATCCTGTGTTCCCACACTCTAATAAGACTAAGAGTTTATTGCTTACTCAAATCAAGTATATTACATGCGTGCTGTAAAACCATGCAGATAGCACAGAACATTACAAAATAATACACACTGAGAAAGGAGTTAGAGTAAAAAAAACAGCAGTGAGTTAGTGACAGCAATAAAAACTAGTACCTATGTATTCACATACAGTGATTTTATTCTACACTATTTAAAAGGAAACATCAAACACGGTGCCTGCTACTAGCAGTAAAGCAAAAGAATTGTGCTGCAGAAACTGAGAAAATATTTAAACATGTTCAAACGTATTTAAGAACTAAACCACATAGCTACATACCAAAAATAAAAATATTACATTAGATAACATTACCACTTTGTTGAATCTACCAGAAGGCAGGAAAAGGTAATTTAAACATTCACTCTGACTTGAAATAGTTAGCATTTCCTATCAGTACCCTTACCTCACCTCCTGCCAACAGCCCCGACCACATCCCATCAAGCTACTGAAACCTGAGCTGGAGCATGCTCAGAAACGCATTCTTGAAAAACTACCTGTTTGTAAACAGTAGGCTAATGGGACCTATCAATATACTAAAGGTAGCTAGTCTGGCAGGATTTGGGACATTGGTCCTTTGAGACTATGTTAAATGAGTAGAAATGTACAGTTCAGAGCCTAATGATAAAAGAAGGAGAACATACCCATTACTGTCAAGACCAAGCTGGTAAAACTGTGGGAATAGAACTTCTGACACTGGGCAATGTCTTCACTTATGAAAAGATTTATTTCTGCCTGGCCTAAAATAACATGATATGTTAAAATACCCATCATTATTTCAGTTGCTTTTCATTGGTAATCAAAGTGACCTGAAAGAAGCATAGCTTGGAGATTTAGGTTGTTTACCCTGGCACAATACCACATCAGTGTTGTCTCACTACAGAATGAGTAAGGAGTATTTTCTTAGCAGTTTGCAGAACTAATATACAAAAGCGGACTGTGTTTTTGGATTAATATCTATTCAGGTTAGGCACTGTGTCTGAAAGCTTGAAGTTCCCTCATGGTTGCTTGAATTATAACCTCCTCAACAGGACAGCTCTCGCCCCAACATTAGACAGGATTTCTCAGAGGACTGGAGAACAAATTGGTGTATCTGATTAGAGGGATGGTAAGCAATCATGGGGAAAAATCTAAACTTAGGGAAGAGTGGAACAGCAGTCCTTGGTTAAACTTGAGATACAATCACCACTCAAAACTGTTCTGGAAGACCTGAAATTTGCTCTTCTACAGAATCCAAGTCCTGCCCCAAAGATTTCTGAAAAGACATTAGGATATTCCCATTAAATATGCGCAGGGATCAGTATATACAATATATCAAGAGACACAAGGCCCATTAATCTTCAAAACTGTCTGGTTGAGTCTGACTGGCAACTTTAAGGACTCTGTCTGCTTGCCTGGCATGTCCCAAATTATTTATGCCGGCTGAAGACCTTCTAAATTGAAGTCAGAATTACCATTATGTATAGAATTATATGAAGGAATAACATGTTTTGTGATGGTTTAGTGCTACACATAAGAAATAAAACAGATTCAAAGCTGCATGCAAAATGTCCCAAGAGCTCAAACTTGGTGCATGCTACTGCAGTAAAACTGTCTGCATCTGCTGTTGTTTATTCCCAACAAACTGACAATTTGGACCATGTGTTTCTGAATATCTGAGGGAAGGCGTTCTAAATGAAAGAAAATAGAAAAGATAGCAAGTCTGACCAGTCCTCAACTACATAAACGGCAATGTCAGGTTGGGCCTTAACCATATCTGCAGGTTTCCTCTGTGGTATGTAGCACTGATTATGTAGCTAATGTATTGTATTTTAGAGTTTGGAAACAGTATTAGAGCAACTCAAATTTAGTCGTGATCCTATACCTCCAAGTTTCATTTGGATTAAGAAAAAAGTTTAACAAAATCCTTTGTGAAGATACAGTGGTGATAGCTGAACAGCTCTGTTTTTGAGATAACTTTCAAAACTGGACAATGTAATGTCCATTATAAATGGTAGGGTATCTGAAATTATTTATAAGGAGTAAAGGGAATTTAAATCAATAACAGTGAAAGTCGTTGTCTGTACATTAAACCCCATATTCCACTATAATGTCTGCCCCGGCCTGGACATGTAACTTGAATTTTCCCCTCACTTGCATCACCTAAAGCTAATAAAGAACAAACTGGAGGGTCAGTAATTTTTTTGTCTTCCTGCATTACAGTCTCTGAGTTTGCTCTGTGGTCCAAACAGCAGCTGCTTTAATGTTCTGTCTACACAAATGCTAACTTAAATATTGATTGTTGTCACTTCAAATACAAGCACCTACTATCTAGAAAGTTCTCTAGTATTACGGTACAAAAACATTGCTTTACATTTGACATGCTGTTATCCTTTCTCACCTTGAAGTACTGTTTGAGCAGAAAAGAACAAGAGAGTCCTGCAAAAGAAACACCAAGCAGCTGTGCCTGCATATCCTAAAGTTAAGACTGGGGCTAAAGCAACTCATTTCAGTCAATCATGACAGATGTAATAGAGAAGGGATCGTCACATCTTTGCCATCATAAATGTACATTAAAATGTAGAAATCTGTTTTGTCTATGACTTTTATTAAATTCTTGTCTTTATCAGAATTTTCTAACAACTGCAGTAAATATGAAGACGACTTTTTGGTTACGTATGATGTTACTAACTATATGGATCAAATAATTAATATCTTGTATAATAAAACTAGCAAATCTTTAAACCATGATCTTACCATTGTGATACACCACCAGAAAATCCACATTAGTTGCTAATTTTGCCCCCCAAAATGATTTTCTCTGCACTGTTTCTAGTAATGTGTCCCTTCATCATGGAAAAGAACTTCAGTGAATACTAGCTTTGATCAAAATTGAGCAAATATGGAACTATGTACCCACACATGAATTAGTTCAGCAATACCCATATTTATGGGGACATGATAAAATAAAAAAAGGATTCTGTTATGGCAGCTAAGGATATGTGGGAAGAGACTAAACAAAAGATAATACAAAAACTGAGAAGCTGGAAGCTCTTGTTTATGGATATGGATAGCAATATACAAGCAGTGAAAATGTTTTTAGTCCCTTTAGTTTTTTATAAAGGTCAGGCATATTTTTATAAGCCAGAGGAGAACCTGTAGACAGTGATTAATAAAGAGTTGAAGGATTTTTTATGGGAAGGCAAAAGAGCAAGGGTCAAGTTGGATAAGTTGATTTTTCCAGTAGAACAAGATGGTTTAGGCAGGAGCAGCTTTAGGTCAACTGGTGCCCTAGGCAAAAGTGCTCCATGGTGCCCCCCACCACACCACCTGGTGCCCCTATCCTGGTCTACCTACATCAAATAAATACTGGAGAAGTGCCCCTGCTACAGCGGCGCCCAAGGCAGCCGCCTAGTTGGCCTATGCCTAAGGCTGGCTATGGGTTTAGGCTTAGCTGATTTGAAGGGATATTTTAGAGTTACACAGTTATGACTCGTATATATCACACAGGCAGAAAGATGTAATTCAAAGTGGAAAGGGATGATGATGAAATGTGTGTGTGGGGATTCAAGAAAAAAGGAGAGTAGGATTTTTGATGCAGATACACATGATGAATAACAACAGCCATACAGAATATTATATTCATAAAATAAGAGAAAGTAAGAACTAAGCCAACACAAGAATGGATAAAATAGGTTTTTCCTTTAGGGATGACTGCAATTAAGGGTACATAGAATATGCAAGCGGGAGCTGGAATTTACTGGAGAAAACTAGCAAAGGAACCAAGGTACTGGGAGAAAATAACTAAAGGGGGAAAGGTAATATAATGTCAAGAGGCCAAGAAGGCATTTGGACTTCAGGCTAGAGACTGCCTTCCCTATCAGGAACTGGTATCAGAGTATACGCAAACAGAAAGGGATGAGCGAATCCTAAGTGACTGGTAGAGTTTTCATTTGAATCTAGAACATAAGCTAGGTATAATTAGTAGGGTATATAAAATATTGGAGTCTATATTATATGTTCGAAAACACTTACCATCGAACACCTCTTCAGCGACCTTTAAAGAGCGAACTGCCATTACAGCGAAAGCCCAAATCATCAATTTTTTTCCATGGGAAGAAAAATCGCTTGCCCCATACAAAACGTCACATAATGTCTAACATTTCAAAGTGGGGGGATTCGCCCCACACCCCCCAGTGTGGAGGGCTATGCCCCCCAGACACCCCCTAACTAAATATACCAACTCCAAGATTGCACCACAGATGGGAAAAGGGAAAACTCACTAGGACAGCCAAGCAATTTCTTTCCCAGGGAAGAAAATCGCTGATGCGGGCTTTCGCTGAAATGCAAGTTCGCTCTTTAAGAGTCATTGACGAGGTGTTCGATGGTAAGTGTTTTTGAACATATAAAATAGACCCAAATTAATCCATGATACTTATAGGACTCAGTCAGAGTAGGTTAGAAAAGATTGGGAAGAGAGAGACCGGATAAGCAGTCCATAAGGAAACCATGGGAGGATATATGTACATTTCCCAAATATGCAACAAAGTCTAAACAATTTAGGATCTTTGCTTGGGAGTGTTTACGTATGTATTTTTATATTCCAAGCAGACTCTAAAGAGTTTTTCCCCAGGTAGATGGCAAATGTTAGAGATGTGATGAGGAAAAAAGTTAACTGTGGACATATGTTTTGGGAGTATAATGAGTTGGCAGACTTTAAACATTCTCTACATTGTCAGAAATATTGGGTGACCAAATGGGTGTAACTAAGGAAATTATTTTTTGAGTGCTGATACAGGATCTGAATTGCATAGACACAGTAAGGCCTTGTTAAGTTTAATTCTTGTGCTTGCCAAAAAAGCAATTACTAGAAAATGGAAGTCACTGTCTAAACCTACTGTATTTGAAGTAGTGAATATTGTAACAGAGATTAAAAAAAAACTTGAAGTGGGATCTTTAGAAAAAGGTAGGAGCAAATTACATAGAAAAAATGGAAATTGTGGGAGCAATACATGCAGAATGTTTTGGAGGTTTAAGGAGGAGAAGAGGGGGAAGGCATGCCCGAAGGCAGGTAAAGGCTAGGACTGTGATAGTGAAAGTTGAAACTTTGAATGTTGGCAGGATGACTGGTATAGGGACAGAGCTAGATGATATGATGGACCAGAGGAAGGTTGGTATATTGTGTGTGCAAGAGACCAGATGGAAGGGGAGCAATGCTAGGTTTATCGGAAGTGGGTTCAAATTGTTTAATCATGGTGTGGATGGGAGGAGAAATGGTGTAGGCATTATCCTGAAGGAGCAGTATGCTAAGAGTGTTTTGGAGGGAGGTGAAAAGAGTGTCAGATAGAGTAATGTTTATGAAGCTGGAAATTGATGGTGTAATGATGAATGTTGTTAGTGCATATGCTCCACAAGTTGCGTGTGCGATGGATGAAAAAGAAAAATTTTGGAGTGAGTTGGATGAAGTGGTGATGACTATACCCAAGGATGAGAGACTGGTGATTGGAGCAGATTTCAATGGGCATGTTGATGAAGGGAACAGAGGGGATGAGGAAGTGATGGGTAGGTACGGTGTTAAGCAAAGGAATGCAGAAGGTCAGATGGTAGTGGATTTTGCAAAAAGGATGGACATGGCTGTGATGAATACATATTTTAACAAGAGGGAGGAGCATAGGGTGACATACAAGAGTGGAGGAAGATGCACACAGGTGGATTATATCTTATATAGAAGGGCCAGTCTGAAGGAGATTGGAGACTGTAAAGTGGTGGCAGGGGAAAGTGTAGTTAGGGAGCATAGGATGGTGGTTTGTAGGATGACATTGGTGATCAAGAAGAGGAGGATGAGTGTGAGGGCAGCACCAAGGATCAAATGGTGGAAATTGAAAAAGGGTAATTGTGAGGTGGAGTTCAGGGAAGAGTTAAGACAGGCACAGGGTGGCATTGAAGAGTTACCGAATAGCTGGGTAACTACAGCAGAGCTAGTAAGAGAGATGGCTAGAAAGGTGCTTGGTGTGACATCTGGAAAGAGGAAGGAGGACAAGGAAACCTGGTGGTGGAATGAGGAAGTACAGGAGAGTATACAGAGAAAGAGGTTGGTGAAGAAGTGGGATTGTCAGAGAAGTGAAGAAAGTAGACAAGAGTATAAGGAGATGAGGTGCATGGCAAAGGGAGAGGTGGCGAAGGCTAAGGATAGGGTGTATGAAGAGTTGTATGAAAGGATAGACACTAAGGAGGGAGAAAAGGACCTGTACTGATTGGCTAGACAGAGGGACCGAGCAAGGAAAGATGTGCAGCAGGTAAAGGTGATAAAGGATAATGAGGGAAACATACTTAAAAGCGAGAGAGTGTGTTGAGCAGATGAAAAGAGTACTTTGAGGGGCTGCTGAATGAAGAGAATGAGGGAGAGAAGGTTGGATGATGTGCAGATAGTGAATCATGAAGTGCAGTGGATTAGCAAGGAGGAAGTAAGGATAGCTATGAAGAGGGTGAAGAATGGAAAGGCTGTTGGTCCAGATGACATACCTGTGGAAGCATGGAGGTGTTTAGGTGAAATGGAAATGGAGTCTTTAACTAGATTGTTTAATGAAATCTTGGAAAGTGAGAGGATGCCTGAGGAATGGAGAAAAAGTGTTTTGGTACCGATTTTTAAGAATAAGGGTGATGTGCAGAGCTGTGGTAACTACAGAGGGGTTAAATTGATCAGTTACAGCATTAAGTTATGGGAAAGAGTAGTGGAAGCTAGGTTAAGAAGGGAGGTGATGATTAGTGATCAGCAGTATGGTTTCATGCCAGGAAAGAGCACTACAGATGCGATGTTTGCTCTGAGAGTGTTGATGGAGAAGTACAGAGAAGGTCAGAAGGAGTTGCATTGTGTCGTTGTAGACTTAGAGAAAGCATATGACAGAGTGCCTAGAGAGGAATTGTGGTATTGTATGAGGAAGTCGGGAGTGTCAGAGAAGTATGTAAGAGTGGTACAGGATATGTACGAGGGTAGTGTGACAGTGGTGAGGTCTTCGGTTGGAGTGATGGATGCTTTTAGGGTGGAGGTGGGATTACATCAAGGATCAGCTCTGAGCCCTTTCTTATTTGCAATGGTGATGGACAGGTTGACAGACGAGATTAGACAGGAGTCCCCGTGGACTATGATGTTTGCAGATGACATTGTGATCTGTAGTGAGAGTAGGGAACAGGTGGAGGAGACCCTGGAGAGGTGGAGATATGCTCTAGAGAGAAGAGGAATGAAGGTCAGCAGGACTAAGACAGAATATATGTGTGTGAATGAGAGGGAGTATAGAGGAATGGTGAGGATGCAGGGAGTAGAGGTGGCGAAGGGGGATGAGTTTAAATACTTGGGATCAACAGTTCAGAGTAACGGTGAGTGTGGAAGAGAGGTAAAGAAGAGAGTATAGGCATGATGGAGTGGGTGGAAAAGAGTGTCAGAAGTGATTTGTGAAAGACCAGTACCAGTAAGAGTGAAAGGGAAGGTCTAAAAGGGGGTAGTGAGACCAGCTATGTTATATGGGTTGGAGACAGTGGCATTGACAAAAAGGCAGGAGTCAGAGCTTGACGTGGCAGAGTTGAAGATGTTAAGATTTTGCACTGGGTGTGATGAGGATGGACAGGATTAGGAATAAGTATATTAGAGGGTCAGCCCAGGTTGGAAGGTTTGGAGACAAAGCCAGAGAGGCAAGATTACGTTGGTTTGGACATGTGCTGAGGAGGGATGCACTAGTATATTGGGAAAAAGATGTTAAGGATGAAGCTGCCAGGTAAATGGAAAAGAGGAAGGCCTAAGATAAGGTTTATGGATGTGGCGAGAGAGGACAAGCAGGTGGTTGGTGTGACAGAGCAAAATGCAGAGGACAGGAAGAAATGGAAACAGTTGATCCGCTGTTGCGACCCTAACGGGAGCAGCAGAAAGAAGAAGAAGACTGAGGTTTAAAGAAAGGTAGGAATTGATTAATTTATTTAATGTTGGATTGATGAGAATTGTATAATAGAATATATATGATGTATAATATTTGGAACTGTGAACATGTTAACATGTTTTTTTCTTTTCTATAAATGTATGATTGCCTATGTATTGACTGATAATTCAATAAAGGTGTTAAAATAAACTGAGCAGAAGCAGCATCTGATAAAAACTGCAAAATAACAAAACTAGTTTTCTGTGAGGAAAGGCTGTCATACTCCCAAGAAGAGCTTCTACACTACATTCCCTAACTTTAATCGCCTCCAAAGCTGCTGCAGCTCATGGAAAAGGAAATGCCCCTGCTGTGGCTTCAACAAAACAACCAACTTTCCACTGTTACCTGCAAGTCAGTAATTGCCATGTCTCATTTATGTCTGGTTTTGCTACTTGATAAATCAAACCTGACAATTTAATTTGATAACTTGCAGACTATATATATATATATATATATATATATATATATATATATATATATATATATATATATAAATATAAATAGATACAGACATAGATATAGATAAAGAGATAGAAAGCTATCTAAAATCTAATTTATTTTAACCACCCCCCATAAGATCTGCTTTTGTGTGGTCCATACATTTATTAGTAGACTGAATTCTAATACCTCTTCAAGAAAGTTAATAAATTATCCGCTACCTTTTTTGTGACATGATATGTTTTCCTGTATCTCCCTAGCCATTTAAATCATAGCTATAGATAGTGCTTTCTTGGTTGTTATATACTTGTGTTTTTTAATAAAATGGTACCAACTCGCTGGATTTTCTTGAGGTATTTGAAAGGTTTACGCCAAATTTGCCCTGTTTTCTTTCCACAACAGAAGCCCCTGTAGGCAGTCTTTATATCTCACCTGTTACATGTAATTCCCTATTTTTCCTGGTCACTTCATAACTGAATGTATTCCTAGATATGTCCTTATGAAGGCAAGATCTCCATAGCTTCACACAGTTGACTACATTTGATCTTACCAAATATTTATCTGTGGGGTTGAAAAAGACCAGCACTTGTCTTCATTCCACTCATATAACAGAAATTTATATAAATTCCTTTCCATTCTTCAGAAACCTTACCTTCCTCCCTTGAGTCATCAAATAGATTAGTTGCTACTGTCATCGGTTCTCTCCTCAGTTGTCTAAAACTTGTAGCTAGAATAAATACTACCCAGTCCCACAGTGAGCTGTGCATTTTTCATTCCTAAAGTTTGCTGGGACTATTCAAAAGAGAAGTATAAGGTTTTGCATCCCGAGTTGCTCTGTCTGGATTTCATATATTTTCTATTCCTCCGTGAACACTGAGCAGAAATATTCACACGGCAGTCCTGTTATTTCACCAGCCTTTTCTAACCATTCTTTTCAAACTCACATCTCCCAGCTTGGCTAACCTTCCTTTTGTCTTGTCTTTGCACACTTACAGGTGGTTAAACTGTTGTACCTGCCTTCTCCACTGGACAGGTTAATCACTTGGGACTTTACTTTTCCAGCATTACTTGTTCTTCTCCATCGCCCTCCTACTCTGCTTCTTTATATTTCCTGAATGTTATCACTTTGTAAGAACACAATTTTTTTTTTTATTTCTTTTTGTGCTTTAATATTTTTCATGCAAAGGCCTGGTGCTCCTGTGATGACAACACTTGCTTTAGTCATGTTGCTGTTTCACAATGCTACTTGTTCACTACAGTTTCAAAGGCACTGCCTCATTTAACAAATTCTGCCATACCAATGTCCAGAACTCCCTTTTGGTTGGTTCATCTCTATAGGTGATAGTAAAACACATTCATTGTTATCATTTTTCAGAAAAGACTGACTGCTTCTACATCAGAGATGTACTCTGCCATATCATTCCGAATATTAGACCCAAAACTGCTCTCTCATGCCATCGTTGTACCAAATGTCTTGCATGTTCCTTGCATAGCATCAAAATATTGAGCTTCATATCTCTCAGCCCCTGATTTCCACGTGATTTCCCTGATTTTGGCTTATAATTTTTTCTCTGTCCCTCCTGAAATAAGCAATACTTTGAAAACAAGATGGTTAAATATAATCAACAAATAGTGACATTCATTGCAGTTGCGGGCTTCTTTTTCTTCAGAAAAAGCAAGTTATTTCTTGCATGTATGTGTGTATTTGTGTGTGTGTACACTATACAAATGGTAATTTTTCATTAATCAAGTACCTTACACCTTTTCTTTATGACCTTTTATCTGAATTAATGTCATTGTCCATTGAAAGTTAATAGTCTTTAAAGTGATTTTTTGACATTACAATATACATCACTGCATTTGATAAGTGCCTTTTACACTTATCTATAGTTATGTATTTGGGCCATTTTTTAATAAAAATGTGTGAACTTTTAATTAAACTACATCCCAAATAAATTTAGCATTTACTGCTGTGATATGACCTTGTGTTGTCTCCATAGACATAAATGGAGCAACTTTGCACAATGGCAGTCCTGCACCCATTAATGTCTATGGCTGTAACATGTGTTACTCCTACAGTAACATCACTAAGGTTAAAGGGTTAAAGTTTACTGTTTTTCCTCAATGGTGTCAGTTTATGGACATAATATTTTTAAAATGCTTTTCTTGTGGAAATATAATGAGAAAATGCTCCATAATTAGTAAAGGTGGTGTTTGGCAGTTTTTGTACCACATGCTGTGGTGCAAAAATAAAATGAGAAAACATAAAATCACTTTAAATAGAAAAGTTGGATCCTTACTTCAAGAAGACAGATGTGTGTGTTGTCTATAACTTTCACTTCCCCCCAGTATTATGCAACCATGAAGTTAGGGCATTTAAAATGGGTCTGTGTATGGGATCGATGCAGTCCAATATAGCATGGGACAATGCTTTTATAGGAAATTTTACCATTTATGTTGAAGGTTTAGTCAGAAGTAAAAAAAATCTATAAAAACCTCAGTATATGTGGGTGTATAATGTATATTTTGGTTTCAACGCTGTTTAATTTCAGTGGGTTGCTTCAGACTTCATTCATTATAGAATCTATCATGACAAAGTTTGAAATGTATTATTAAGAAAGTTTCCCAATGGTTTATGGGTCATTTGGGTCACACAGAAGAATCATTTGGCTCAGTCCTACAGGCAGAGGGTAGAATAAAGAAAAAAGTTTCAGAGTGATTTGAAGTAAACATGTTAAGAAGAATCAGTCAAAAAAAATTTTTTGTAGAGTAAATATCTGTTTGTCATCCCACCATGCACTATGCTTAATTTTGTAATAATCAAGTGAAAGACCCAAAATATGCAGCGCTGTGTCATTCATTCAAAATACACTGCATGGTAACAATATACCATACAAGTGATCGTTTAGTTATTTTCTTTCCTGTTTTGAATTAATACGTGCTTTCCAATTAACATCACTGCAACAAATCGCAAACATATAGACAAAATGTATTTTTTATTTATTTATTTGACATTTATTAAACGGGTTGGTCCACTGGGCCAGGAGCCCATTTTCAGTGGAGACCTGAGGTGGAAAGCTCCAATACATAGAAGTACATGATAAAAAATAGTACAATACAAAAAAAACTTAATGGTCTTGTATAGTACTTAAAGCAATTAAGTTTTCATTACAAAGAAATAATTCTAATACAAAGATATCCTTCTAATACAGAGATAAACAATGTAGAGATATTTGTATATTTTTTATACTTTTGTTACTATCTGTAACTCTGTATACTTTGTATACAAAAGTATACAAATTTATCTGAAAGCCGTTTGTCAGCCAAGGCATTAACGATTTTTTTGCTTGTTGATTGCTTAATTACTGAAGTTTTTAGCATACACAGTCAAAATTGTTTGCTTGTTATAATACATTAGGTCACATTATTTCCAAAGACATGTTTTCTCTGGAAATGTAGCCCAGAATTCAGTGCATGGTAACTATGAGATTACAGAGCCTGTGTATATAACCATGTGTTGATATATCTATTATAAGAACTACTAAAAAATAAAAGGTCTTTTGACTGTCAGTGTAAACTGTTTTCCACGGATTCTTCAAAACAGGGGTAGTACATCTTGCCCTTTTCCTAGTAACTGTTTATTTCCTAGTGATTGTGACGTTTGAGTACTTCTGTTGCCTTCCAGTTTATATACATTTTCTTAGAAATTCTGCACTGACACCAAGTCTTGTCTGTATTTCACACACACCCATCGCCTGAGCTATCATTTGTTATCTTTCTAAGAGCCTTCCAGATGGTTTTCTGCTTTCCTAATCCATGCTGAGAGAAGAATTTAAGACAGTTAAAGTTTCTAAAGTAATAATTTTATTGGGCATCAGGGATGTAAAAAATAATGCACATGGTGCAGAAATTTGCATCATGGCATTGTATTAGAATTTGAAAATGTCTCACTTACTAATATTTGTGGTCAAGACATAAGAGATAGGCACATTTCCCCCTGAAAATAAATGTGTTTTAGCACACTGTCTCAGATATGTATAATAACACCTGCATCATTAATAATGTCTGCAACATATGGTGAAGAAGTGTAACACCATCAAAGCACATGTCAGTATCTAGTAAAGTCTGGCTTTCTGATTGCTTTACCAATAAAAAAACAGTATGTAATTGTATATTTCAATCAGTACATCACAATGCTTCTATTTTTCATGGTAAATCACTTGTCTCCCATGATGTCTTGTAAGAGGGAGTGAAATGCCTATGTTGGTACATTTCTGTGTTTGTCAAGCTCTTTCTGATTCTGTCCTCTTTTGTAGCTGACCAGTGGCTGTTTCTGGCTTTACTTCTTAACCACACCCCTTGGATAAATTTCAGCAGAGGTTTCTTCTAAGAAACTTGTTTTAGAGCATGAGACAGTTTCTGTGCTAGGTGTTTTCTGATGAGATGTGATAACAGGGAAACAGACATCCATGTGTAGTATATCAGCCTTCTGTCCCGATTCTGTTACAAACAGTAGGTGTAACACGGCAAATTGTTTCAGCCAGTATACTGAAACTTTTCTAGTTTTCAATAGCAATTTTCATATGCACTGAAACTTAGGCTTGTAGACATTGTTGCACAGACATTTCAATTTTTTAGGAGTTCTTACAGATAAGTCTTTGGTGTCTATACTGGGGAAACTTTGCTTGGTTATTTAAAGTCATGATATCTCATTGGCTCTAGGCGATTTCATCACATTGACTCATGTTGATGTGACATCCTGACCCCATGTAAATATGGCAGCAAAGGGGTTTTGATGATGATGATGATGATTGCAAGGATTATCTTGATGCATTTCTCTCCACTTCATCTTAACCTACAGAATTCAACTTAACCAGCTGGACACTTGGAGTTCTACACACGGTTTTTCATGCTTAGAAAGAATGAATCACATGATGCATTCCAATCTGTGAAATAAAATATCTAGAATTTTAAGGACTGGATTTTCAGCAGGCAAAAATATAGAAATGTGGCCATTAACTTGCATATTGATGTAGTCATAATCCACATGCACTTTTCAGAATACCTTTTATATGGGAAAGCTATCTTGGGAAGTATAGATATATGTTTGCCAAGTATTTTTATATGTAAGTATTATAAATTTAGTAGCTCTGAAGACCTATTGTTCTTGTTTTGTCAGTTAACAGATTTCAAACGGAAACATAAGTAGTCACTACATCTGTTTTAAAAATGTACATACTCCCCAAGTAAAGCACATTCCTCTCTATACAGCATGGACATAGATTCCCAACTCTTTCTCTGGAAGACAATAGGACAACTATATTGGTATAACTGATTCAGCTGTTAAGTCATTTAGAAGAGTCTGAATCTTGGTGATCTCAAGGACTTGAGCACACCAGGTCTATCAAAAATGTTTCTTTAAGTGCTTGCAAGTTCATATTAATTTAGTTAGTAACATTATCTCTCCAGCTTAGTCTCTGCCAACTCTTTCTTCTTTTGTCTTCAACAATCTTGTCTTCATATTATGTAGCCAGTAGGTTTGAGCTTTAGTTTTACTATCAGGCCATGTAATGCCTAGTAGGACTAACCCAGTCAACAAAGAATGGATGGATGGATGGATGGATGGATAAATAAATAAATGAAAGAATGAATGAATAGTTTGACTTTATTTCCTTAAGCGTTTTCTGATTTCTATCTTCTTTAAGTCCATAGAATTCTTAAACATCTTCTCAGACACCAGAGTTCAAAAGCATAGATTTTTCTGGGGCACACTCTTACCTGCAGTCCAGCTCTTATAGGCAAATGTTATTACTGAGAAAGCCATTATTTTGACTATACAAACCTTTGCTGACAATGTCATGTCATTGCTCTTAAAAATCTTATTCGGGTTTGCCACAGCTTTCCTTCGAAGAAGCTAATATGTTTTAATTTCATGATTGCAATCACCATCTGCTAAGCTAGGAAAATAAAACCTCTCACCTCTTTCATTTCTTCCCTGTCTAAGAAATGATAGGGAAAGACAACATAATTTTGATTTTTTGATGCTGAACATCAAGCCATCTTTTGTGCTTTCTACTTATGCTTTTATCAACAGGCCTTTTCAATTTTTCTAACTTTCTACCATCAGAGTGGTACCCTCTGCATATCTGGAGTTTGCTAACATTTCTCCTCTCTTCTGGAAAATTTGATTCCCCCCTCTGATTCATCTAATCAAGTATTTTGCATAAAATACTCAGCATATAAATTAAGTAAATATGCCAACAATATAAACAGCCTTGTCACACTCCTTTCTCAAACTTGAAAAAATCTATTTTTCCACATTCAATTCTAACTGCTGAATCTTGTTCTGCCTACAGATTCACCAGGAAGCAAATAAAGTGAACCAGTGTCTGAAATTCTCTAGCAATTTGCTATGATTTGTTATGGTTCACAGAGTCAAAGTCAGAGACATAGTCCATAAAGCAAAATAAACATTCTTCTGGAAGTTTCTTATTTTATTACCCAGTGGAGGCTGGCAAGATTATGTTTATGTGAATTTGTCCATAGGAATTTTCCTGTATGTTAAGACTTGATTGCTTTAGGATAACTATTCATACACCCACTTACCTTACTGTCTCTTTGCCACCTGTCAGATTCTGCATTAGCCCGCTATGTACATAATCTCCTTGTTATGCACAATGTTTGGTTGCCTTGGATTACCCATAATTATTTTTATGTTAAGTTCTACTGTTACAGTTTCACATGGTCATTACTGCATACCTGTTGCTACCTCCCTTTCACATTATCACCTGCTTAATACTGAACTATGTAAATATGTGCTTAATACTATCTTTTAAATGCACAATGTTTGGCTGCCTTGCATTACCATTGTTTGTTTTAACAGAGAATCTCTGATAGTTACAGTTTTGCATTTAAACTGGCTGAACCTGTAGTTGGTCATACATTTATCAGTGCTGTAGCCTGGTAAACAAATACATATATGTGTGTGTGTGTGTGTGTGTGTGTGTGTGTGTGTGTGTGTGTGTGTGTGTGTGTGTGTGTCTACTTCACTTCACTGAAATCCCATTTCACTGACATTCACTTTTTTTCACTAAGACCAAATCACCTAAAGTTCACAACATTGACAACTAATTTCAGTGACTCTCATTTCACTGAATTGTAAGCTATAAACTTGATGTGGCAGTGTGTAGAGTACTGTGAGGTAAGTAAAAGGTATATGCCCTATTCCCCACTGTAGTACGACCTGGAGTTAGTATATATAGTTGGGGGGGTGTAGCCCCACACTTAGTTTGGTTTTATATTGTCTGTTTTTTTTGTTAAGAGGCTATATAAGTAGTTTTTAAGTTGTGGAAAGAGGTAGCCATTAGTTTTGTGAGTTTGTGTATGGTTTTCCATTTAGTCTTGTGAAATTTAGCATTTTAAGCTGTAGGTGAAATGAGATTCAGTGAAATGATTTGTCAGTGTTTTGAAGTTTAGGTGATTTGGTCTCAGTGAAATGGGATTTCAGTGAAGCGAAGTAGACCCATATATATATATATATATATATATATATATATATGTGTGTGTGTGTATATATATATATATATATATATATATATATATATATATATATATATATATATATATATATATAAACCACAAACATAATCTCTGGTTCCTTTGGCATATACTACTGGAGTCCAGCCTGAAGGATTTTAAGACATTACCTTGCTGGCATGTTAGACAGGTACATTTTCTGATAATGTGAGCACTCTTTAGCACTGCCCTTTTTTCGTGGATTGGAATATAAACTTACTTTCTAATCCAATGGCCTCTGTTGTGCTTTCCAAATTTGCTAACAAATTCCAAGTAACACTGGTACAGCATAATTTTGCAGGATTTTAAGCAATTCATGCAAAACTGTGTGACCTCATGCAGCCTTGTTGTTAGGAAGGTTTTCTGGGACACATTTAACTTCACTCTCCAGGACATTTGGCTCTGTATCAGAGAACATAGCATCTCTTATCTACTGGTAATGTTAAGATCGTCCTTCTATATATTTCTGCCAGTTCTTCATATCTTTTACATGTGCTGGGTCTCTCCCATTCTTGTCTTTTATTATTCCTACTTTTACATGGAAGTTTCTCTTAATAAATCTACTTTTCTTGAAGAGATCTTTTGGTCTTTACAATTACATTATTTTCTTCCAGTTATTTGCTAAACATGCATGCTTACCTCTTCTTGCTAAACTCTGGATTTAGTTTGACGTATTTCTACTGTCTCCACTGCCTTTTCCTCTCATTCTTTCCTTGGCCTTTTCTAAAGCCTCCACATGCAACCACTTTGCTTTCTTATTCTTCTACTTAAAATATTTTTAGTTGCCACATCCTTGACATCCTTGACAATATAGTAAACTTCTGCCCATAGTTCTTCATGTACTCTATCTACCAGGTCTAATTTCTTAAATCTGTTCTTCACCTCTTCTAAATATTCATTTGGAGTACTGCTGAGCATGGATTTAGTTGTGTTTTCTTGTTTTTTTGCAATTTAATTCTAAATTTCTTGATAAGATCTGGTCTAAGCCATAATCAGCACAAGGTCTTGTTTTTCCTAACTAGTAGAGTTCTTCCATCTCTGACTGCAAAGTATAAAGTCAATCTGATTTCTTTTTTGGCCGTCTGGTAATAGCCATCCATAAAATTGTTTCTTAGGCTTCTGAAAATAGAATATTTGTTTGATGACTGAATTATCTGGGCAGAATTCCACTAGTCTATACCCAGCTTCATTTCATACTCAAAGGCCAAACATGACTACTATTCTAGTTGCTCTTTGACTACCCACGCTAGTATTTCAGTCACCTATGATGAATGTAATATCGTTTTTGATGCTATTTCCAGAAGGCTCTGCAGATCCTCAGAAATCAGGTCCAATACATGCGCTTTGATCTCTGTAGCTGGAGGTTAAACTGGTATCAATGGAAAGCTGAATGCCTTGCTTTGCAGCCTGATTGAGATTTTTCCAACATTTCTTGTGTTGTAACCTAGCACTGCTTTTGTTACCCTTTTATTAACTATGAAGGCCACTCCATTTATTCTGCAAAATTCATGTCTGCAGTAGAAGATCTGAAGTTTATCTAATGTAAAATGTCCTATTACAGTCCATTTCAGTTCATTAATTCCCAAGATGTTAACTTTTTTTTTTTGTCATCTCATTTTTAACCACATCAAGCTTATCATGGTTCATTGTTCGTGCATTCCAAGTTCCAGTGATATATTGTTCTTTTAGCATCAGACTTTCCTGTCATCTCTGAGCACCTCAGCAGATGGATGCCCTTTTAATATAGCTGCAATATAACCTCTAGCACTCCTGTTCTCCAGTAGTATGCTGGAAACCCTTGCACCTGTTTTGACTTTTGTGCACAGGGGTGGTCTTGGCAAAAAACTCAAATGAATTGCCACTGCCCTTTCCAGTGGACCATATTTTGTCTGAACTCTCTGCCATGACCTGCCTGTCCAACTTGGGTGAATACTCACAGTACAACGTATAGCTTCACTAAGCTACAGAAGCCCCTTCACCATGACAAGGTAATGGTCCAGAAGAGGCCATCTTTTAAACCATGAAATCTTTCAAATTTTAAGATATTTACCATAATTAAATATGTAAAATACGAACTCCTTTAACAAATGGTGTGCCTCCTTTACATTCAAACACAACTAGAATCCTGCATTTACCATGCTGAATCTATACTGAGACTCTTCTGTAAAAATCTAATGTACAGCAACAGTCCACACATATTGTAATACATTCGTCATGATAACTTCAAGTGATCTGAAGGTGAAAGTTATCATTTTCAGGACAGTTCTCAAGTGACTGTAGTTTTGCACTGACAGCAAGGCTCAGTGAACCATGCTGAGTGTTTCTCACTGTATAACAACATTTCCTGGTCCATGTTTTCAGCAGCTCATACTTTTTCAAAAGGTGTTTAAAAGTCTTATATTTCCTATGAAATGAAGTATTAGAAAATACAGTCTTTAACTAGGATAATGACACAACAGCTTGGGTATAACCACCAGCAGTTACATTCTTACCCTCAGAATGCAGACATTTTGTACATTTGAAAGTTGCCAGGAAATGTGGAATCAGCTGTACATAAACTCACTTACTGGTAAGTGAAAGGATAAGTAGTACCAGTTCTACTCATGCATTTAGCCTTGTCAGAAGGGTACTATTTTAGTAATACATGGTGGAACGATAAGTTAATTAGTACCAGTTCTATGCATGCATTTAGCCTTGTCAGAAAGGTACTATTTTAGTATTACATGGTGGAAGGATAAGTTAATTAGTACCAGTTCTATGCATGCATTTAACCTTGTCAGAATGGTACTATTTTAGTAATACATGGTCGAAGGATAAGTTACTTAGTACCAGTTCTATGCATGCATTTAGCCTTCTCAGAAGGGTATTATTTTAGTAATACATGGTGGAAGGATAGGTTAATTAGTACCAGTTCTACTCATGCATTTAGCCTTGTCAGAAGGGTACTATTTTAGTAATACATGGTGGAAGGATAAGTTAATTAGTACCAGTTCTATGCATGCATTTAGCCTTGTCAGAAAGGTACTATTTTAGTAATACATGGTGGAAGGATAAGTTAATTAGTACCAGTTCTATGCATGCATTTAGCCTTGTCAGAAGGGTACTATTTTAGTAATACATGGTGGAAAGATAAGTTACTTAGTACCAGTTCTATGCATGCATTTAGCCTTCTCAGAAGGGTATTATTTTAGTAATACATGGTGGAAGGATAGGTTAATTAGTACCAGTTCTACTCATGCATTTAGCCTTGTCAGAAGGGTACTATTTTAGTAATACATGGTGGAAGGATAAGTTACTTAGTACCAGTTCTATGCATGCATTTAGCCTTTTCAGAAGGGTATTATTTTAGTAATACATGGTGGAAGGATAGGTTAATTAGTACCAGTTCTACTCATGCATTTAGCCTTGTCAGAAGGGTACTATTTTAGTAATACATGGTGGAAGGATAAGTTAATTAGTACCAGTTCTATGCATGCATTTAGCCTTGTCAGAAAGGTGCTATTTTAGTGATACATGCAGCAAAAAAGAAGGAAAACATTTAATGGAGAATGGAATGGCATTCCAAACTGTGGATACATAAATTGAAAAGGTACTTGATGCTCAGACTGAATGGGATGGGATGTACAGATAAATATGAGAGATACTCAAAAGTCTATGACAGATCTTTAAAGAGCAATGTGCCAGTTTCCTGACAAGAGTGAGGTGTTACTGGAGTCTTTTATGGATGTGTCATTTAACTGGCCTTTTGTACACCTGTCTGAGAGTAACATGCTGCTGGTTTCTGAAAAGCCTGCATAATGGTGGAGGATTTGTTGAAATGAGAACTTTTAATTATTTTAATATGCAAATGTTGTGAGCTGGAAATAGAGTTTAATGTTATGGTGGGTAATGCCAAAATGGTAATAAATGTTCTTTTCCTCATTTTTTCTGTTTGCATGTTAAGCAAGAGGTTAAGAATGCTCTATGTTAGACAGTAAGCATATGTGGAATTGTATTATTTGTTTCAATATATTTAAAAAGGAAATAGCATAGCTGAACTATAGACCTAAGTATTTATATCCTTCTATTTTGTCAGTGGCATTATTAAATTGTCCTGTTATATGCTAGTCAAGAGAAAACAGTTTTCACCCAAGCTGCAAACCCAAGCAGCATTACTACTAGTTTAGGGTGAGTGCTGAGATCTTTGGAGCTGAACCAGTAAATATTGGTTGAGGAAAACCAAATATATAATGTGCAAAACTTATAAAATACAAGATGTACCTCATGAAAATAAACAAACTCTGAATACAATGAATGACAATGTCCACTTTGAAACAGATGTATAAGAAGCAAGAAAAAAGCATTTTTTGTTGAAACGACTATAGGCACATTATAAACAAAATATTATAATGTAGACTATATTGTGAGTGCTCAAAGTATGCTCTACTGGGCAACCAAAATCCCAAAACTTCAGCAAGTTTTAGTTGGCTCTGCAGAATAGGGGGGCAAAATCCTGAATAGTAGCCATCCAGATGGCCCACTACTGATCAGCTGACTGGGCCCAGAATGTTTTCGGTGTACATGCAGTGCCTATATTTCATCATATGCATGGAAGTGAGCATGTGTACCATATGACTTCTGTGCTGATCAGTTTACCTCACAGGAAGACTGGGCCCAGAGGGAAAATAAAGGATGACTCCTACGGCTGCATCCAGCTACTCCAGCCTAATCTCATTCCTCACAATGTGCAAGAGTGGAGGATGAATGTTCTCAATACCAGTAGGGTGGGGACTAAAGATCGGCAAGCATGGAGAAATACCTAAAAAAATAAAAGTCTTTTATTACTTAAGACTAACCCTTTATCCCAAGGCTGTGCTCTTATTTTTTTAGTATCGGCTAATAAGCTAATAGATACAGTATGTTACAACTCTCTCTATTAAGTTGCAGGCAATGCTGTTTGCCACCATAATTAGCATTTCTTTGGAGTCTACCCTTTATGACTGAAAGGGATGAGCTGAACAAGTAACTGCAGTACAACTCTGTAAATAAATATTGCCTTTCCACATGAAAAAAAACATCTGCACTAGACTATATTCTTCCAAATAATTTTGGGTAATTTTTTGGGATTAATGGTAGATGAATTATTATTTAAATTTCCTTCTTGAACAAGGACATTATCCTGAAGTGACTTCAGTCCTGCCATCTTCCAGAATTACTCAGCATGTTGTCTGCTATTCAGTGAAGGCAGAATAGTGAATATAGATGAGGAAGTCCACGCACAGTATCAGCAAAGCCCAAAAAGTGTAGCATCACCTCCCTAGTGTACAGTTTGCAGATGTCTCCATGCAGATTAATCATATGTCTAACTCATTATGTAGTCAGTACAATAGTACTAAAAGGCATTTGCTTCTCAAATGTTTGAAGGACGTGACTCCAATATTTGCCAAGATAAAACTACTGCCTCCTGAATAACAGACTAGACAAGGAAGGTCAAACTTCCAGGATCATAGATGAAATAATAATGCCTGAAAAAGTGTAGCTGACCAACAGATGCAGCATCCAAGGCCTAGTAAAAAAAAAAAAAGATAAAAGCAAGCATGGAGGAAGTTACTCCTAGACAGGGGCAGGCATTGGTTGCAGCAAAGACTAGAGGATGGGGCCACCTGATGGCAAAGAGGAGTCAGTTGCTAATATGCTAAAGGGTGTCCAGTTCCTTCCTTCCTTCCTTCCTTGGAGCTGAAGAAATGAACCGATGCTCCACCTGACTAAATTAGCACAGTCATTAGAGGGAAACCTGAGAGGTAGGACATCAATAGGAAATGAAGGTCCGTCTCTTTCTGTCTCTCCCTGTCTTGCTGTCTCTCTTACCCTGTTTCTATCCTTAGTTTCTCAAGAGAAGTAGAATCAAAGTGAGACAGCCTAACTCTAGAAAGGGAATGAAGATCATCTCAACACCTGTGCTTATTTATACAAAACTGAACTCCAACAACACAGGACCCATAGGCCCAATAACAGGCAGACAAGTGTAACAAAAATTGAAGTGAGCTTCATCAAATTAGATGGAAAAGCAACTTTACACACAAAACTGCTTAACAATTCATATCTGGGCTTTCTTCCTACCCTCTTCTAGGGAAGAGACTGCTCAGGAACCCTCATGGAAAACTGAGACCCAAACAATGAACACATCTGTAACTGACTAAATAGAATGGTGCAAGATACTGTTCTGTCCAGACTAAGAGCCATTTCCATATGGAAGCCAAAGTGGAAGATTTCCCAGAAGCTCCAACTACCCTTCCTCCAAGTCTCAGCTGAAAGACCAATGAGGACAAAGCAAATAAGTCTTGGTCTAGGCCTTGAAGTGAAATGGTCTGTTGCCTCAACTATTAGTGAACATCCATGGATCAGTTCAAGCATGGGTCCCTGTGCTACTTTAAGATCAGAGGCTTGAATCCAGAACCATGTCTGCCACTGAGAGGCAATGGGAACACATTTAATACTTCTCTCTGAGTTTTGAGTTGATGCATGAAATTAGGAAGAAAATCCAAAGTGAGGTGCATACACATCTTAAGCTATGAAAGGATAAACATGACCACATCAGTCTCTCACCTTTCGAACTCGTGACCAAGCAGGAAAAGGGGAATATGTTACTTCTCTGCTCACATGAGCACTAATTTCCAGAGTGCACTACCCCCTGCAAAAAATACAGCCCAGAAATGGTCAGTGGAGCTATAACTCCAGGAACAGACATGACAAGTAGTAGTTCAAAATGACTAGGAGCAGGTTCTCACCTATAGGAATAAGAAGTGCTGAGATATAATGAATAATGAAATCTAGAAAGACACCAGATAAATGCCTATTCTTGCAAGGAGAAATGGCATTGTGCATTCCTACCCAGAGCGGTATCACACCAATGAACTTTCTGCCAATCCCAAACAAAGGAGGTCCCAAAATAGACTAGATTCCAAAGCCAAATAGTTCAATACGTCTTGCCTTCAGATCCATTGGGTTGAAGCAATGCCCCTGCCATTAACTGGGAAAACTACTCATGTACCAACACCTTTGCCCAACGGTTCTTGGAATTCATAAATTTCAATGCCCTGGATCAATTAATCCATACTCCCACCAGTGGCTCCAATATCCTAGACCTGGTCATTACCAACATGGGAAATCGATGCTCCACACCTATGGTCACCCCCTCGTTAGTCAGGTCTGACCATAAGCTAATCATCCTTAACATCCACATCCCAGCCCCTCCCCCCAGTAAGGAAACATCCGTAAAAAACTTCTCCAAAGCCAACTTCATGCTACTCAAGTCAGAAGTGACAAACTTCATAACACCCATGCAGACAGGAACTGAAAGTTCAACTGCTGAATTCTACACTAAGGCACTGTACGAGCACATCCACTCATGCATGAATCATGCCATCCCAAATAGAACCAAGATGCTCTCATCCAAAAAAAGGAAGCCAATCTGGTGGTCCCTTGCCATAAACAAACTTTACAACAAAAGGAAGAAACTGTTGCAGAAAAGAGGAAAATCCCAAGATGCAAAAAACTCCCTTACCAGCCTCAGTAAGAAATTGAGATCCCTCATAAAATCCTCCAAAGCTAGTTATGAAAATAAAATTGCCAAAGATTCCAAAGACAACCACAATGCATTCTATAACTATGTCAGGAATCTAAATGGCAATGCTCAGATCTGCTCTGAGCTACAACAGAATGGCATTAAATATAATGATCCCAAGAATATTGCCAGTATCCTGGCATATCGATTCAGTTCCAACTTCACCCCCCTCTCACCCCCTAAATGGCCCATCTCAGTACCAACTTCCAGTAATAATGGCCACACAGGTAAAAAACACACTCTCCAAAGCTAAGAATACAGCATCCATGGGACCAGATGACATCCCGGGCTGTGTACTACATGAACTATAATAGGAACTGGCACCTCACCTAAGTGTCATGTTTAATCATAGCCTCACCTCAGGTTTCATGTCCACTGAGTGGCGCAGAGCTACAGTTATCTCACTCCACAAGGGGGGGATCCACCTTGGATCCCGGAAACTACCATCCCATCAGTCTGACAAGCCTTATCTGCAAGGCCATGGAGCATATTATCATGGAACTTATAAACAAAGACATTGGCAACCTTCAAACACTGGACCCCACCCAGTTTGGGTTCGTGAAGGGCCAATCTTGTCTCCTGAACCTGATTGACTTCTTCGAATCAGTCTCCAGAGCCATGGACAAGGGTAAGGTGGTCCACACAGTCTATCTAGACCTTGTCAAGGCCTTTGACACCATCCCCCACTCTGGAATCATAGATAAACGTACTAAGCTGGGCATTAATCCCTACATCACCCAATGGGTTGCTAACTGGCTTACTGACAGAACCCACACTGCAAAGGTAGTCGGCTCCAAATCCAGCTCCAGACAAGTGACAAGTGGAGTACTTCAGGGTTCAGTCCTGGGACCACTCTTGTTTGGCATCTACTTCTCTGAAGTACAGGCCAACACTAAGGGACTCTGGCTAACAAAGTTCACAGATGACTGCAAACTGGGAGCCATTATTGAAACCCCAAATGATGTGGCTACTCTACAAAAGGGCCTTACAGAAACAGATGCTTGGTGCCAGAGCCATGGGCTCAAGCTCAATGCCAAGAAATGTATAGTTATCCCCTTTGGGGAAAAACATGTATCCGTGAATTACCATATAGGTGGCAGTACACTAAACACCGAAAGTGTGATAAGAGACTTAGGGACACAGGTGGACAGTCGTCTCACCTTCGATAACCACATCGCCACAACAGTCAGGAAATCCTTCTATGTGGCACACCTCATCACTAAGGGCTTTTCATCCAGAAAATAGGAGGTCATTGTCCCACTGTACTCATCCCTCATTAGACCCATTATAGAATACAATGCCCCATTTCATATGTACCTCTCAAGACATCTGCAACAACTGGAAAGGCCGCAGAAATACCTCACTAAAAGAATCACAGATCTAAAGCAGATGCCCTACGCTGACCGCCTTAAAAAACTCCAGCTATACTCTGTCGCATATCGTCTACTCAGAGGCGATCTCTGCTTAACATACAAGGCCATGTCAAACCCAGAGCTGTTAGACATGCTACACTTAAAGAAATCCCAATCCCTCAGAGCCACATGCTCCAGGGATCTAAACCTTGTCATCACAATAAACAAAACATGCTGGAGGGATAGGTTCAAAAGGAACCTTGACGATTGGATGGGAGAAAGGAAATTCACCCCGGGGATCACGTCAGTCACCCTGTTAGATAGGGGTCCAGAGAAGTAAATAGTGTGGGAAGAAATAGCCAGGGAATTGTTATGACTAGGCTTGTATAGGCCCTAGGGCTGATAGCCTAGTACCAACCTATGAACCTATGAACCCCCCCCCCTCCCAACACACACACACACTGATAGGGCTAGACACTCAAATCCAAAAGCAATCTTAGCTGAGGTACACTCCATTGTGAAAGTCATCAACAGCAATGGAAAAGGCCTAGAAGGAAGATCCACTAATATATGGTGGGACTGTCAAGGGCGTCAAGGCAAGGGAACAACATAAGAGAAGGCCCACAGACTCCTCAAAGTCAACAGTGACACCATGACTACAGTAATGGCTGCACTCTTTGCAAAATGAGTTAATCACATCCAAAGTCAGCCTTGAACTGTGCCAAGGCCTAAGCTGTCAGCCTACGACTTCTTGGGTCTCATCAAAAGGCAGGAGCAATAAGCAAAGGAATATTAAAACTCTGTGCCTAAAAAGACAGTTACTAAGCAGGAAACCACAGGGCCATCCTTGTAATTTTATCAGTCCAATGCAGTTAAAATAAAGAAGGGGTCACCCAGGAAAAATTCCCAATAAAGTCACCAAATCAGATTACTAGCTACAAGTCACTCCACAACAAGGCCACAAGGGGTTCCACCATCTCTAGGCTTTGGCCTTAGTAGACTGTATCTGGGAAGGCCTGAAATCCAAGGGACCTCAAATGACAAAAATCTCTTTTAAGCAGTATTCAGACATGGCAAACTATACTGAACATCATGAAAATCCTTTACAACAACAGCACAAGCATCCCAATGAGAAATGCCATTATAAGCATCTAAAACAGCAAGGAGTATGGGACCCCAAGAGAGCCACAGGGGAATATGGGTACTAAGACAAAGCACCAGATAAAGCCATGGTCCACTTATAGCAAGAAGGGTGAATAGGCCTTTGTTTTTCTCCTTAAAAATGGGACAGCCTCTACTGACCCTTCAGTGATTTGCTTTGAGGTAGAACACACAGGAGAGATGACTTGGAAGATGAGGTGAGATAGAAGAAGAAGAAGAAGATGAGGACAAGCAGATAATGAACAAGCTCTAGACATATTTCTGAATACCCACAAAGCAGGGCTTTAGTGACTGAGGTGAATTAGATGAACTATACAATTTTACTTGTTTGTTGTTTTATTTATCCTTTTGTTGCCTAGGTTAGTCCCACTAGGCTATTTGTCAGGGGAGACCTTAGGTAGTATTAATACTACTAGGGGAAATTTGGCCAAGGCATTGGGGAACTTCATCTACTCTTTTCGATAGGTACTGTGAAATTGTTTACATCCACCTGAGCTACCACCAACTCAAGCAAATGGGACCTCGGTTTATCATTTCATCAGATGGACGATCCACTCAGGAGTGCAGCAAACCCAATGCTGCACTGTAGTGCCAGCAATCTAATCACCAGGAGAGGGAACATAAACAGATTTCTGGTTTTCCATCACCAAATGTGAGTGTGCTAAGCCAGTCCAGGTCAAAGTAATGGCTGCAAAAGGAAGGCAGGTAAGGAAAACATGTAAGGATTATTAGCCATAACAGACTAACACAGAAACTTGGCATTGTGCCTAAATTGATGATAGGACCTACATATCGTCTTGAAAGAAAACTAAGGGACCAAACAGAGGGGTAACAGTGAAAGAAGTGTCAAGAATAGAACAAATGAGCCACTCCTTACAGGAGAAAGACCTTCACAGTGCTATTCTGTGCAAGCATACTCCTGAGTGTGTGATCTTGTATCCCTGTATTATGTGGTAGCCAACATGAACAGCCAAAGACAAGCCTTGTAAGATTTCTTCCTTTAACCCAGACTCCAGGGGCTCCATGAACTTTTTCAGTGCCAGGAGTCCATCATGATGGACTAGAATTTAGAGAGAGAAATCTTAGAGTAAAGAACTTTAAGCAACAGTGTGGCAAAGGAGTCATGTCTCATCTGTCTAGAGGTCTGCACTCTTTTTCAGGAATCCAGAAAATATAGACTTTAGCTTCTAGGATGGCAGTATGCATAGAGAGAGAGAGACCATACAGGAGTCAGCCCTATGATACTTCAACAGTAAATCCCTCCAGTTAGTATCTGTGTTGATTGATTGTGGAACAGACAGCCAAAGACATGGGTGACCAGCTGACAACTACATAAGAAGGATGGATTAATATATTGTTCCCCTAATATATCATACCTACAGTGTGAGAATTCTTCCCCCTCTCCACCCCTCCTGCCCTCAGAAAGACAAGAAGGCAATTACCTGTTTGATCTTTTTCACTCACCTGCAACTCCCAGACAATATAAAACCAGATACGTTTCAGAGTATTAGGATACGTCACCATTTATGACAGTGGTAGAGTATTCTGACTCTATTCCAATGTGGTTTGGACTAGCATTTGTGCCACTCATTTCAGTACTTTACCAACATACATTAATTTCTATAATTTCTATCATTTTTAATATTTCATGTTAATGTGTAAGCAGTGGCATTTGTCACACTGAAATTGTTACAAAATGTATTCCTATTTTATACCCATTGTAAATCACTATCGCTGTATGGATATTTTTATTTATTTATCTATTTTTATTTTTGGTGCTTCTCTCCCCAGAGTGCCACAATCAGACTATCTTGGCAAACAAAACAAAGCTATATATATATATATATATATATATATATATATATATATATATATATATAAGAACCATGAATGCCTATTAGAAATGTAGGCCTGCCACTCCCTTGGTTTTGTATGAATGTGCTGACATTTCCTATTTGCTGCAAAAAGATCAGCCTACACATTAGAACATGAAAATGTTTTCTCACCTCCCATACACACAGAAACCATGCCTCTTTCACTCCTCTGCTTAAAACAATTTCCTCGATGTTTGGGCACCCACTAAACAAGGAGGTGAATCTGTCAAGAGCATCAACAGCACCAGCTTATAAAGGCATTATCTATATGGTCGAGTCAAATAAAAGCAATTCACCATACAACCTGGACCTGTTTCCTTACTCTAAAAAGCAGCTGTATTGGAAGTATCTCACTTGTTAGCCTTCTCTGTACCATATTATTTATTTCACTTGCAGTAAACCATTCCTCTTACCTCATAATAATCTTATCACAGCTTCTAAATACTAGTAGGTACATACAAAACACACATATCTATATATACAAATGTTCACTATTTTTGTCACAGGATCATAGGGGGTTACTATGGTACTGCCCTAAGGCCTGTACAAGGTTAGCCATGTTAATGGACAAGATATATAGTCTATGTTTGCTCATGAATGTAAGATCAGCACCACCTGCCCCTAAGAGGGACATAGGTAAAACCCCTGGTGTAAATTTACAGTTTCCCATCCAATTGCCATATAACTTTAACTTCAGTATTGTTTTGAAAGATTGCACAATACCCAATGCATGCATTTCATAATTCCCTTCAGTATGTTCTTTTATTCCTTTACATCATGGTTTTATTCATTTCCAAAAGAAGCAGTTAATTAACTATTTAGACTTGGAACCACATCAATTAATAGATTTCCTGTTTAATGTGCATGCACGCCATTTATCACTGTGGGTATCCTTCCTGAAACATCAGAGCTAAAATTGCAAAAACTTTTAATGTGCTTCAAGTCCCTGAAGCACCACACTCCTTATGCAAAGAGCAGTGTGAAATACATTGCTTTATAAGTCCGTATGGCTTGTGTTGGATGTCTTCAATTAGACAAAATGCATGTAATCTGACTCTGCATCTTCCAAAGGCTCCCTATGCTAGGGTAGTAATGATGCACATTACAAGCTGTTTATCAGCCATAAATACAGCACAACTGCTTTGAAAGTGCAGGATGTCACTGCAGAACGCAGTGCAATGATCTTGTTACAGACAGTGCAGATAAGGAGGAGAGTCAGAGTGGCTTTACACTGGAGTCTGTTCTGATGGTTGTATAACCAGCACAATAATGCTTATTCACTCTTTTACAACATGTATTAATGAGAATATGTGCCCAAAAAAAAAACATTCCCTTCATGAACGGCAGAAGCAGTGCCTCTAAAATGCCCAGCTAGTACTCTAATGCCTCTCCTTAGCTCCATGGGCATTCATTCCTTCTATTACACTGCTCCAGTTTCTGATTTGTATGCTTTATACCAGATATGACTGCATCACACAGAAAGAATGAACAAAATATTTAAGTGCTGTTTTTATTAATCTTGATTGTAGCATATGTAATACAACAATGAACAACAATAATAAATATAATAATAATAATAATGACCACATCTAGCTACATCATGTTTTGACATATGACCTCATATTTCAACAGTATGAAAACTGGGGAATTTTCTTCTGGGAATGTGTTTCATTTTAATAGATCATGCCAATTGTGTTTATCTACACAGTAATAACTAAAAATAAGCACTTAGAAAAAATGAGTATATCAGTTTAAGCAATGCTGAAATAATAACCCCTGCTAAGTATTTTTTTTTTTCAGTTTACCACTCTGTGTCTTATTAACATGTGTAGTGTCCTGGCTTATTCCCTTTCTGATTGTCAGTTACTCTTGCAGAGTACTCCTTCTAAAGGACAAAGCAGCTTCTTATGCAGTTGGCAGTATGATACCTTTGCTACTAGTTTATGTTCAGATGCTTTCATCTCCTGCAGCGTAGGCATAAAACTTGTCTGACAATATAAATGTTAATATACAGCTGCAAACCAAAGCTTGCATCTCTGAGTCATCATTCCTGTTAAAGAACATGTTGTTAGTAAATGATACCAAGCAAAGACCCAGCTCAATATCATACTTAACACATATCATGTGACTACTTGTTAAATCTTCACCATAGCATCAGATCCCAATGTCTTAAACCCAAACTGCTGATGAAACAGAACTGCTGACACTAGATGGTGAGATGCATTAACAGCATTATAGAGGGAGAAAGAAGCCAGATAAGGGGTAAAAACTAATGCCACTAAAATTGTACACCATTCATTTACACCAAAAATACAGAATACTGGATTTTTCATAGTCTTCTAGGTGGTGAACAGGATTGTGGCAACTCTGCGAAGGTAATTTCTGTTGTAATCTCAAGCCTCCAGAAAGGCTTTGCTGAAAACATGCATTCAGTGAAAATTACTTTGCCCTTTAGTCACTGTTGTGCAGTGACAAAGTTGGTGTGTGTGTATATATATATATATATATATATATATATATATATATATATATATATATATATATATATATAGATAGGTTAGAGGGTGTGGGGAGATACCTCTCATGTTGGGGGTAGTTTTTGCTTTACACTTTTTGAATGTTAATTTCAGGGAAAACTATTTTGGAGATTTCAGACTAACAAAAATTACCTTTACTAAGTCAACAAGAATCTTATTTTTTTATCTTACCTACAAATATTTCAAGCACAGGCATTAATGCCCTTCTAGCTTGCCAATATACCAAAACACTTGTTCCCATAATACATGTTCAAGCTGTTCTTAAAAATATCTAAACTAGTACTTGCTTTAATATAATTTGTTAGTCTGTTCCATGCATCAACAACTCTGTCAGAGAGCCAGTTAGTACACTTCTCATTCCTATAGAATTTTCTAGATAGGTTGAATGATGATTTTCTAGTGCTTTTTGATAATACCAAACATTCCCAGAGGTAGTTATCTCTAAATGCCTTATATACCTGAATAAGAGCTCCTCTTAGATATCTGTAAGAGACACTGTACAAGTTCAAATATTTTAGTCTTTCATAATAATCTAAATTTTTACATTCATGGATGCCCTTGGTATATTTCCACAGTACTCTTCCCAGTTCACTAGTGCTTGTTTTCTTATAGAGTATCATATTGTTATTCTATACTCAAGTTTGAGTCTAATGTAACTAGCAAGCAATGACTTCATCATTTTTGATTTCCTAGACTTTATAAATCTTTTTATACAACCTATAGTTCTATAACTATTGTGACACCCCAGCAATGGCCCAGTAATTAAGGAGCCTCAATCCTCACCACTGGCAACAGTGGAGGATGTACACACTGGGAGGATGACAAGTACACACACACACAGTAAAGTGCAATTTCCCTTAAGAGCACACAAAGACCACAGTTAGTCTGGGGCTAGTTTCTGCCTCTTTCTCCTGATCCCCAGTAAGACTCACCACTGGCACAGATATAGTGGTGAGATCTTAAATGAGTGGCCAAGCCAAAGCCTCCAGCACCCTCTCGGTCCAACCAGTGCTTCATGTCCCTGACCAAGTAGCTGACACACACACACACACACACACACACACACACACACACACACACACACACACAGACACACACACACAGACACACACACACACACATACACACACACACACACACACACACACACACACTTTGAGGTTTGACCTATATACAAACACACACACACACACACACACACACACACACACACCTGGGAAAGGTTGGCACAGGTTTATTAGGTATGCCCCCTTCATCCAAGACTATAAGGTAGTTTCCACTACCACCAACCAAAACTTACCAGCTACTTTTAAGGCCCTTAACAAAGGGTGTCCAATCCTACTGTGTAATGTTGCTATTATTCAAATGGTAGTCTGACCAAGACTTGCAAGCTATTTAGGAGTGGCCTGTACAGTGTCACCAAATACATATGCAAGTATTCTAAGAGCTTAAATATGTCTCACAAATATCAGCCACAAAGATAGGTTTAAGTATATTTAATAATAAATAATAAAAGAGCAAGACAATACTCAGTAAAGCAACACAGAAACTTCAAAGTTCAAAATCACAGGAAATATTTTAATACAACATTGCAAGACAGTCTCAAATAGATACAGAAAACATCTAAACTAATCTTTATTATATTCCTCTCTATATCTAAAAGAGATACTATGTCCTAAATCTTACTTACAGCAAGGCAAGTACAGATGATGGTGATGATGAGTGGATGTTGTCAGATCCAAAGACAAATACAAAATTCCCAGTCTCTCTCTCTGGGAGAGTTCTTAAATTAATATCAAATATTACTGATGGGTTAGCTTGGATGACATCACTTTTTGTCACCTGACTTCAGATCCCAGGTTAAAACAGAAACTAACAGAATTTAACATCTCTGTGTGTAAAATACATATCTCTCAGAAGTTTGCTCAGAATTGTACAGCTTCTAGGAAGTGATAAAGCAATAAAACACATCTGCATCTCAAACCTAGTAATTACTTCTCTCCAAGACAATACAAAACAACTTCTAGCTCTAGACATTATGTCTGCTACAGTGAAACTGAGAGATAACTTCTCTTGTTTATGGCCCAGCTATAAAGTAACTTAACCTCAACTATTCTTAAGTTTTACAAGTTAATCATTTTATGTTCTAGTTTCTAGTGTTAAAACATACATCTGCACAGGTATATAGTTTATATGTATTTCTGTTCTAAGTCAGCAGAGCATGCTGCAGTTACATTTTGCTCAGTACATAATATATAGTTCTGTATAAATCATATCAATATTTACAAATGACATAGAATTATTTACAAATTTCCAGATAGCTGGGCAGGCAATATTTCCCTATATCACAACTATCATTAAACAACTGGTTTATGTGATTAGAAAAACTCAAAGCTGGATCTACCTGTATAACCAGGTCCTCAAACGAGTCTACAGTTTCATTCACTGTGCTGTAACTATTCACCTTTCAATGTATTTCTCCCAAACCTCATATGCTTAGTTTATTATGTATTTATCAGCATATTATTCTCCTGTGCCCAAATATTCAATTTAGTCAAGTTATTTTGCAGACATGCTCTATCTGTAACACATGCAATCAGTTTACCCAATTTCAGGTCATCTGAATATAGACTGTATAACACCTCAGATGAAAAAGGTACGAAAGATACAATCTGAACAAATAAAGGCCTAGGACAAAGCCCTATGGGACACCATGATGTAACCAAGGATTTCACCTGTGCAATTGCTGTATGATACTTATTTGTAAGCCATGCAGCTCTCCATCTTATCAAGAGTACATCAATACCTAGTTGTAATAATTTATTGATCAGTAATTTGTATATGATGCTATCAAATGCTGAAGTTAAATCTATATAACTTACATCACAGTACAATGTTTCATTCATATATGTTATTACATTGTTATAGAACATCATATTATAGGTGGTGATAGATCTATTTTCAACATATGCATGCTGATATATGGTTTCAAGTCCCAACCTAATTCTGACAATAACTTATCCAATATTACTTTCTCCATTATTTTTCCACAACATGAAAATAGACTTAAGGGTGTACAAGACTCTGGATTTGTTCTACTCCCCTTTCCCTTAAAGACAGGTTTAATAAGCACATGTCTCCAATCTTGAGGAATCTCCCCATATTTATATGACGTAGTGAATAATAGATATGATGGTACCGTAAGTTCTTGCTAAAATGTTCTCAAGTCATTGTTACTAATACTGCCTCCTCTCTGTACTTTGATTACAGTTTGCAGAGTTCTTTTTCAATATAATCTAATTTGATTATAGTATCTGGGGTAACCTGGATGCCACTAGGACAACTATATATATCTATAATCTGTTGTGTCTGAGAATACATTTTAGAATCTGCACACAATTTATCAATTTGTATGTCTTTACTCCTTCCACATCTTATATATATATCTATAAAAAGGTTTCCTATTATGCTTAATATCTTTATATACATTTTCTTGAAATTTCTCTTGAGCTTGTCTCATACTATGCTTAATCTGTTTGCCCAGATTGCTTATTTCAGTTTTCAAAGTTGTAGTTCAACCTGTTTTCCATTTCTTATATTTTTTGTCTCTCACCTTAATCAGATAATACTTTTTGTCTCTCATCTTAATCAGATATCTTGTAATTATGGAAATATACCTCCCTGGTGTTGTTTGGCTAGATCCTGATGTTAAACAATTTTTTTTTTTTATTTTTTGCACTCAAACAATTTCTCTTTCAAAACTTTCCACATTCCATCTACAGTTTTTTCCATTAAACACCTCACTCCAAGTAGTTTTACATAGTGACTGTTTTGCTTCTATATAATCTGTAATTAACCTTCTATGCACTGGTTTAAATTTAAGTGTGGCAGAATTATCTAGCAACCAATTAACCTTTATAACCCCACGATCACTGTGCATCAATGATGGTAAAACTTGACTTGAAGTAAAAGTAATTTCGTTAGGAACACAAAGAATGTCTATTATACAAGGACAGGTCATCAATACTCCAAAATGAGCATGCTGATTAGTTAGCCCAATCAGCATGCCTACTGTAAATACTAGCATATACCAATGGAAAAAGGTCCGGTCGGCTGGGCATTTTTCCATTGCTATATACTGTACGGTTTATTTATTTATTTTAACAAAAATAAAAAAAAAAATCTGTAATCCAGACTCTGGACATAGCAGAGAGACAGGATGGAAAAAATACTGGGGAAATCAGGTATGATACTCAAAACTAAAGACACATACCTGATTTTCCTTGTATTTCCTCCATTATGTCTCTCCCCTACCCTAAACTGTCCAAAACTTTTTTTTTTTATTTTTATTAAAAAAAAAAGAAAACAAAAATGGAACAACAGATACCTTCTTTTCTCCATTGCTTCCTTTCTAAAGCACTGATGTATTGGGTATGTATGGAAATGCAAGTCCCATATGCATGCGCAGTACATAAAAAAAAGGCAACAGGATATTACCAGCAGCGGAAAGACAGCACAACGTCATTATACAAAGACATTATTTAAGAAAAGTAAGCATTTTTTTCTTAAATAATGTCATTAAATAATAGCAATAACCAACTCTCTGGTGTGGTATATTAAGATTTACCCATGGTTGACTTTATTTAATCACTCGAGCTTTGCCCTCATGATTAAACCACATCAAACGTGGGTAAATCTTAATATACCACACCAACGTTGTCGGTTATTGCTTAAGTATGCTCCATCCCCTAGAAGGTTTTTTTTTACAATCTGAAGCAACTGTTGTTCCTGAATATACGTTGTGAATAACTTCCTTACTAACATTGTTGAATCCAATATTATTCCAGTCTGTTTTTGGTAAATTTAAGTCCCCAGCTAATATTATTCTTCCCTCCCCTGTTTCATGTAAGAAATGTATGAATTCCTCTAGGTCATCTGCACTTGACTTTGGTGGTCTATACACTCCAACAATTGTTATATGTTCCAGGGCTGTCTTTATTATCACAGTTACACAGTCTGTAGTGTTGGTGTTATCACTGAACATGTAATAATCACAGGTCTTATAACTATCTTTAATCCCTATCATAACATCTCCACCTGATTTTTTGTTAGAATGTCTATTACAGTAAAAACATTTATACCCAGACAGAACTAGTTTCCAGTCATTGTTCTTTAACCATGTTTCACAAACAATAATAATATCAGTCTTGTGGGAATGTAGCAAATTTTCCAATAAAAAACTTTATTATTAATGCTCCTAGAATTAACAACTATAAGAGATGCATCAAATGTTGCTATCTGTGAACTGTTAAACTTGCAACCTGGCAAAAATTCTGCCTAGTGTTTGTCAAATATTGCAAAATATCTGCAGCAAAATTTCTCTTCCCTGATATTGACAAATGCATGCTATCCTTTCTGAACACGTGTGCCCAAAACTAGGCTTGGATACTCTGTTTTGGGTATGTCCACATATTAAACTCAATCCTTCAACTGCATTATTTTTCTAGCATTCCTTAAAGTCAGTTTTCACAATATGTGTGTGCATCAAAGAAGTTGCAACAGAACAAATTGCTATCAAACTTCATAGTCCACCAAAATCAGATTAATTTGCTTTAAATGGTACCTATTTGGGCCCTGAAAGCAATGGATGCAGGGATTTGTTGCAAATGGAATAAAAGCTCAACATCTTAAATAATTCAACAGGTTTAATAAGTCTGAATGATGACCTGTGTGCTACGATCTGACAGTTGAGTCTAGGCTAGACATTTATCAAGCATATATCATTACTGCCACTGAGCATGACATCACAAGTTTGAATGTGAATGGGACTCTGAGAAATTACTAGACTGAGGAAGATTATATATCGTGTTCCTAGCTGTCCTGCTATGGACATCAAGATGAGAAACTCACCAAGGTTTATAAGATATGATGGCAACCAAAGTTTCAGGAACTAAAAGAGGTTATGGTGTTACATCAACTAATTATCACTGAAACTGCAAATTGGAAAGAAAACGTGACAGAAAAAATCAGGACAATCTATTAATGTACTATGATGTCAGCCCCTTAGAAACAGACACTGTGCTGCCAAATGAATTGTTATGCCTTTTAGTATACAGTGCAAGGACCAAAAAGAGAGCTTCCAAAGACTCGGGATGTGGGTACACAGGCCAGGAATGAAATTAGGGAAGTCCTAAGATGCACACCATAGATCTGAACATAAAATTCTGACTGATGGAGACCAGTAGATAAGAAAAAAATATGGCAAGTGGTGTAAAAAGAAAAACTAACTCTCTACACTTCATTCCTACAGCTGGAGCAAGCTTCATGTGTACCAGCTATTTTCATCATTTTATACAATTTACACTTTTGTTCTGTCACCACACCTTTGTAAAAGGGAATACTCAGAAGAGAGTATTCCAGACAGTTTAGTATATATTTTCTTCTTTGTATCTGAGTTAAGATACCCACTAGGCATATCAGTCAATTTTCATCAGCAAAGTAGGCAAAAAGAATAACTCACTGACTTGTTCAGTCAAGTGAGATGTAAACATAGGTCCAGGGAACAAACCCTAGTATGCAGGAGTTTACAATGTTACTTAGAAATGTTGTCAAATCACTTGCAGTCATGCATATTGCATGCTAATTAGGTACATTAATACGGTTTACCTTCAGTATTTATATTATCAGCCATGGTGCTGCAGCGGTTAGTATTGTCGCCCCACAGCAAGAGGTTTACTGGTTCAATTCTCTGCTGGATCACTCAGTTCTCTGCTGGATCACCTTCTGTGCAGAGGTGTGTTGTGTGTGTTGTGTGTTGTGTGTTGTGTGTTGTGTGTGTGTGTGTGTGTGTGTGTGTGTGTGTGTGTGTGTGTGTGTGTGTGTGTGTGTGTGTGTGTGGCTTCAGTGAAGGTTGGATGCCGGGCTGGCAACTTGACACCGTAAAAACTCCACTGCCAATCAATCTGCGGACTGGTGATCCGCTGTGGCGACCAATAACAGGGAAAAGCCGAAAGACATTGATTTTACTTAAACATGTTAATAGAACAACATGATTTGTATAAACATGCATTTTCAAAGCAATAAGTGATATGAAACTCTAATGTCCAGCATTACTAACTTCTCTTTAATCCCGAGTAATTTTACCAAAGATTAAGGGAAAGGCGAAAAATATGAAGCAAAATCAGGGACATTCTGCATAATCAGGAACAACTGGCAAATACGGTTCCTTGTTGAAGTAGTACCTTCACCCTTTTGCATCAGCATAACATTTTGTGGCTGCTTTTTTTTTGACATTTTTGTGACCAAAGCCAATCACCAGAAGTGGCCGACTCTTTGGGGAAAAGAGGGAATATAGATCTCAACTGCTGCTCATTCTGAGGAATGTTTATCATTTTGGATGTTTAACATTCCCTGTTCCACACTGTTCCACATTGACATTGTCTGTCACACTTTCATTATTGTGATTAACAAATAGCTATGCTAAATAATACTGAAAGATATTATCGTATCAAAATTGCCTTTTAATAAGTATGAAGAAACTGCTAATCATGTCATGATCTTCCTGTTTGAAGGTAGTAGGTGCTCCTGTGTTCCACATTTTGCCCATTTGTTCCGTTACGTGAGAAGTAGAAAAACTAAATTTTAGAGATGAAAAGTTGAAATGAAAGCAAATGGCAGGCTGAGGCTGATCACATTAAACTGATCATTACTGTGGCCTGGTGGGGTGGGGAAATAGAGCCTATTGTCTGAAAGCTCCAAACTGAAGTTCTTGGGTGTAATTTGATGTTCCTTCAGTTTTTCTGGTAGATAATAGCTCTACTGGCAATGGTACCAATGTACACTGCCCATGGCACAAAACACTTTTATGACAATTGATATGAAGGTGGAGTGCCCTATAGCAGCAAGTAAAAATTCATTAATTTGTACTTTTTACTCTGTCTTTAATGAGACATCAGGAGTGGTTATCATTTTTTGGTGGCACTTGATGTAGGAAAGAACATGTCAGTTACAGGGTTACTTAAGGTGAATAGTGTCTGTTGATGAGCAACGTTATTCCTTCACAGTCAAAGCTAGTTTGCCATCTCAGTGGTGCATTCCACTGGACCACTATGTATGTGTTTTGTATGCAGGTACCTTATTAGGCCCTCCTGTTACTCAGAGTAGGTTAGGTCTAAGCAACCTGATACTTTTCTTAAATTTCTTATATTTATATCAGATTCTTTCGAAATTGAAATATGAAGTCTCTGTAAAAAGGAAGAGGTTTTCAGCTGATGAAGGATATAGGATGGTTTGCAAAAGACTTAGAAAATGGAAGATCTAGCAAACCTTATACTGGACACTGCCCTGCTACTAAGCTTGCACAACTAAGAAACAATACAACATATGTTATACCCATTTTTATGTTATGATCATGTCTTGCTCTGAATTTAAGTTGTTCATTCCTGTTCCTAACTTCAAACAGAGGGTCGTATTATAAACTACCACTTCAGACTAATGTCACATTTTATCCTGTATATACTGTTTTCATTTACCTGTCTGTAATTAATTGACTCACATGTTTTATGTCATGCCATGTCATATTATGTTATGTTTGTACCTTTCTATTTTCTTAATTTACATGACTGGAGCTTTTCTATCCAGGCCTCTGCTGAAAAGGGGATTCTGCTCAGTCAGACTAACCCGGTTAACAAATGTCAAAATAAATAAATAATAAATAAATAAATCTCATTACCATCCTTACCTAACGCAAGACAAAGTTTTTAAATTGAAATAATAGGAAACTATTTTTTAATATATCCGTGGGACAAAGGCAACCTATACAGGACAGAAAGACAAGATTGCTGTTAGGTAAACTTACAGTTAAAGATGAAATAAAATACAAAATTTTATACTAGGAATGGGTTCTTGTTGTTCTGCTGAGATTTTATTACATGCTCTTGTAGAATGCCCAAGAGTGCAATCATTTTGGAATAAATGCTTATGGGTGTGGCGTATTAGCAACCTTCAATCACTTGCATGTAAAATGATTGTGCATGGTCATTGTATGAGTCTTTTGGTTGTTTGGATGATAAAATACTTTGTATGTGTTTATGGTTCTTATGAAAAGAGAGCTGTGTGGAAATATTATATAACAAAATATGGAATTTGATTTCAATGCTGATGTTATTATGATGTTTATAGTGTTCCTAGTACTAGTCTGTTAAATTGTCACTGTAATTTATTGTAAAGGAGGTTTTTAATAAAGATTTCCTTAATCATTTTGATAAGTGCCATGGATCTTTTACATCCGAGTTACCACCAAACCAAGCAGATGGGATGTTGGTTTTCATCTGAAGGCTTTATCTTCTGCATCTTTTACACAAATTTTCTTTTTTGTGGGGGCTCTTTCTTCATATGCTCCACCATCTATAGTCACTGTATGCATATTTGCATAAGAGGAAAAGGAACATGGAGCTGCCAATGCCTTCAGGAATAGCCCTGTATGTAACTATATTTATAGCAGCATGAATGGCACTGAGCAATTCATATGAACTAGCACAGCACAACTACTTTGCAAATACCCTGGTCCTAATGTATTTTCATTAAGCAGTCAGACTGGCACTAAATGACTGATATCTTAAGCTAACTGCATTCTCAATGGGTAAACATCACTTTGAAACCTGGCTGGTGGTGAAAAATGTTTTTTGACAGAGTCTGAATGGTTCTGATATGACAATCTGCTGTTGGTTTTACTGCAAACATTTCCTATTGACTAACAAAAACTGCAAGGTCATTCTAACATAGTTTGTCTAAAAATTTGGAACACATTCATAAAGTCAAGGACTAGTAGAATGATATATTAATAACAACTGTAATTTGGAAATGTTCTGTATGCAAGGGTTTGATCAACACTGCCTCCACTTGCTTGCTTAGTAACTGTAATTCATTACCTTGCTGTTCCTAGGTCATCCTAAAACTATGCAGCTCTGCCTAGTAAGTGTAATACACTTAACAAGACAAATTAAAATAGTGCCTCTAAAGGCAGACCATAGCACTAGCTTACCATTTCTGTTCACCTAACTATAAATTTCCTCAGCTGTCACAGTATAATGATCTCTTTGTGTTTATTATATGTTCATAGTTTTGTATGTATTAGGCATCTTTGACAAGTACTAGTACCCTGGATAGGCAGGGGCTTTGGAGATGAAACATTCACAGACATGGGCCTGACAGATGAACAATTTACAGGCTGTTTGTTTCCATTATAGACATAGGTGCCAAACCATGGGTGTATTTTCAGTTCCCATCCATTTATCTAAGTTATACTTGAATTGAATTAGTGAGGAACTCTGCTTCACATGGATGATCTAGAGAAGGGTTAGTTTATGGGATACATACCTGTCTCTCCAGCAGGTTAAAAATACATGGGACATAACAGAGGGAAGTAACTAGAATTAAAAAAGAAATATAATTTGGATTTAAAGATGCAATGTCAAAAAAGTGGAATATCAGATAAATGGGTATTTTCAAATGATTGGTTCTGAATAGAAGCATTAAGCAGAATACAGATGTGGTCTCATTTCTTTAAAGGAAGCAGTGCAATAGTATGGATGTAGCATACCTCAAGTTCTACAAAAGAGTATAAGGGATTCACTGACTTAATGAGAAAGAGAGAGAGAAAGGAACAATGCTGGTGCTGTACCCTATATGTTCTCTCTTGTCTTATTTCTAAGCAGTGTGGCATTAAGGATGGCACAGACTCCATGAAAGACCAAATACTGACATGCTGTCACCACCATGGATTTCAACAACACATATGTACATACAGACACACGGAACTTACTGTTCCAGGAAAGACCTTTCAGACTGTCTATTCTAGCCCTTTTCCCACTTTCTGGGAAAAATTAATATCTAAATCTAATTTCCTTTCCTTTATAAGAATTGATTTTGTCTATTCCATACATTCTTCAGAGCTCCTTCCACTTAGGCAAAGAATCACTAGTGGTTTAGCATATTTTTTTCAGATACAGAGAACCTGTCTAATAAAAGCCTATACCAGGTTTCTGGGGATAGAGGCAGAACAGGAAATGAACAGTTAGTGTTAAAAAGGGACTGGTTAGAATGCATGTTCTCTTTGGGGTAGAGTATACGATCACAAGGGACAATAACTGTGGTGCATACCTCTCAACTATCCATATTTTCACAGAATGTTGTGATTTTTGCCCTCAGATTTTTGGTCTGTTCTTCATAAAATTTATGATTTTTCTGGATTTTTGTGGCGAATCGGTGAGAATTGAATTCAATAAATAATATCAGGCATTTGAGTTCCAAACCTCATATCATTCAGAAAATACATGGTAACACAAAGCCTTTTATTCTAGCAACTTTCTACGTTTATAAAGCAATATTTAAAAATTGTCCCTATTTTTGGGGTTTTGTCCCCCCATTATTTTTGTTTGTCCAGAACATCTGTGCTTAAAAGTTGAGAGTGATGCTGTGGTGATAAAGGAGGAGGAGAATATATAGATATAATACAAAATTAAACAAATACTAAAGTACATAAATAACAAATGCATCAGTTCAAAATGTAGACAGCCACAAGACATCAGGCTGCTTTAAGTCTCAACACAATACGCTAGGCAATGAAATACTTTATGGTGTAGTAAAAGGAGAGTTAATTCCAATGTAGTAATTCTTTCCCAAACACAATTTATTTACTATTTCGATAAAGCATTATGTTCCTTTTTATTTTTAATATACAAATCATGCTCATATATACGTTCCCTAAAACACCTTTGCATCTTCCCAATATAGAGCCCTTCACACTGATGACAAAGTGCAAGGTAAATCACCCCAAATGAATTGCTTGTACAGTAAAATGTGGACGTGATCTTAATCTTATTAATGACCACCATGTCCTCCTCTAAGAGGAATCTACAATGGGAACAAAACCCACACCTAAAGGTACCTAGCCTTTTATGAGTGAGACTCCTAGTATTTATTTCTGCTGTTTCAAAAAACTGCTTAAAAGATTTTCCTTTTCTATAAACAATGGGAGAACTTCCCCTGTGATCTCTTTAACACTGTCAAAACAGGAGAAAACTCTACAATTACTAATTACATCTGACATCTTACCAAAGTTGGTGGTAAAAGCAGTAATAAAAGAGTTAGGGTAATCATTCAACCTGATTTTTAACACTTTAAACTCAACAAGGTTAAGGTTGTCTTCCCTCCATAAAAGTAATTTAATAATACCATTTCTTCTTTTAAGAACAACCTTCTCCTGTATTTCCCAAATTAAATCCCTTGGATAGCCCCGAGCCAAAAACATATCAGCTAGTTTAGTCCCCCTGCAACAAATAGTTCATTTTCTGAAACCATCCTGGCAAGTCTGACATACTGACCTTTTATGATCCCTTTCTTTTGAACTTCAGGATGGCAGCTGCCATAATGCAACAAGCTATTTGAGTATGCAGGCTTCCTAATGCTGTTACTAATGAGTCTCATACAACCAAAATCTTTACTAATCTCCACATCTAAAAAAACGAATTTTAGTTGCACTAAAGGAATAGGTGAATTTTAAAAAGTAGGTAGGGGAATTCAAATAACCAATAAAAGTCTCAATTTTATCTCTGACCCATTTCAAACAATAAAATAGCATCCAGGAAATGGACATACATCATCCGGGGGGGGGGGGGAATTTGTTAAATAAAAACTTCCTCTCCCACTGTAACATTATAATACTGGCATAAATGGGGGGCACAAGAAGCCCCCATTGCTACCCTTTCTTTTGAAGAAAACATTGACAATCGAGAAATACAAAGTTATTCTTAAGTACTGTTTCCATGAAGGTATACAATACATTAATATCATTATTAATGTACTATCATAAATTCATCAAACCATTCTAGTCCTTCTAGGTGTGGGATAACATTAAATAAATTGGTAATATCAACTGTTAAAAAAATCATCTTTTCATCAAACCCCATATTTTTAACTTAGTAAGAAAGTCCCAAGAGTCTTAACACAAATGGCTAAATGAATTTAAACAATCCTTTAAATTAACATCAATAAATTTAGCTAAAGGGTGAGTTTTGTTTTTACCAGAATTCACAATCGGTCTCATTAGGGGATCTCTTACATCTCTACTTTTCTTCGGTATCCTGAAGATCAAAGGCACTGCAGGTAATTTAACTGTAAGAAATGCTAAATATTCAGGACTAATCTGTCCTTGACAAAAGATGTCATGCAACATATAGTCAATCTTTTTGTAAGCAATATTTACAAAAATTAAGAGAAATCTATTCATAAAAATCATCTAACACATGTATATTCATCTGATGAAGGTAATCATTGTTGTACATAATTACCACCCCCACCCCCCCTTATCGGGTTTCATAACCCTTACATTTTTGTGATCACTAAGTTACCTTAAAAGTTCAAACTCAGATTCCTTCATTAAGATTGTGTTTAATAAAGATTGTGTTTAATATAATTGTGCTTATTGTTTAAAAGAGCTCTAAAATCAAATGTGTACAGTTTCTCAAATAGGAATAAATGCAAAGGGTGGTTAAATATACTCTTTCTGCACAACTGGTTAGGTATAAATTCAGGATTGCTATCTTTAAAAATCATTTTCAAATTCAACTTCCTAAAGAATACCATCAAATCAATAATTTATTCATCAATTCTAGACCTTGAGGAAGGCACAAAGGTAAACCCTTGCTAAGCAGATCTGCATTGCCCCGCTCATAATCATTAAAAGTGTAATTACAAAGTTTAAAGTCACTTGAAGGGTTTTTGATGATAAAAGGACCTTCGTCTTCAAAACTGTTAGTCTCAGAATCCGGTAAAGGCATAACCAAAATTAGTTCCTTCTCCCAGAGCTTTATGACACAATTATTTAAGAATTTTGCTTTCTCAGGAATCCCTAACAAATGAAGCTTGAAAGTTTGCCAGACAAGTGTTATCACTTTTTAGGTAGTAAGGATTAAAATTTGAGAGCAGAAAGAGGCTATGGTGCAGCAAAAATAAGCATTCCATTGTAAGTAAGTGGATAGTACAAGGCGACACTACATGAGCTATCAATCACAGCAACAAACAGCTCAAATTAACTTTGTCACTTTGACAGATACGAACAGGAGGTGTTTAGCAGGAGGGGAGATGAGTTGAAGGACCACAGCTCAGGCATAGCAAAAGAATGGAAACTGGCCAGTTTAGAAAAAAAAAAGAAATAACAGGCACCAAGAATACTGTTCTATGTGATTTTTCTGTTCTGTTTGTCTTTTAAGTAGTCAATGAAAAGCAAGAAATGGTAATTAGGCCTCACTGACTAAAAGAAAGCATGGTATATGTGAAAACACATGTAAAGTCAATGCATTGACTGGAGCTTAGAGGCTATGATATAATATTTTAATGCCAAACACTGCATTGTGGGATACCTAAAGGTAGACTAAAAGATCAAGATGCAGGACCCTGTGTGGCCAGACCCTGAAATTACATTTAAAAATACAAAAAAGTATATAGAGTCAAAAAGTGGTGTTAAAATTTAGGAAAAAATCAAGACTTGTTGAAATAAACATGTTTTTTTCAGTCTGTAGGTGCAGTTCTCCTTTAGCGTAAACCAGGAGGATGAATTGAAGTTAAATAATTACAATGGTTAATTATACTTAGTGCAACTGTTTTAAATGAGTTTGGAAGTGAAAATTTCCTTTTTATAGGTTCATAAGCTCATAGGTGTTTACTAGGCTAACAACCACAAGGGTCTTTTTAAGACTAGCCATGCATCCCAAATCTCTGACAAGTTCTGGTACCCATGATAAGTGTAAGCAGGGGCTTGGGAGATGAATCATTTACAAGCAGAGGCCTGGGAGATTAATTATTTACAGGCTGCCTATGTCCATTTGAGATGTAGGTGCCAAACCAGGGATGAATTTCCTGTTCCCCATCCAGTTGTCCAAGTTACATTTGAATTGGATTAGGGAGGAACTCTGCTTCACATGGATGGGCCTGTTCCAGAGCCGGGGTAGTCTCTGGAATACCTACATGTCTCTCCAGCAGTTCCTATTTATATCACAGGCAAGGTTTAAGTCTTTATAACAGGTAATTCTACTACTGTTTGTTTTGCTGATGTGCAGGAGGCCCATCAATGAGTGGTCTGACAAAGACTTGTATGCCAGGCATAGCTCTCACCTCAACAGCCTGTAGGAAACAGAGTACAGGGATAGGGCCTTGAGGTGATCTGTATAGGACACTTTACTTATGTTCTGTATTCTTTTAGTGAGAAACTTCTGGGAACATTCCATTTGTTGAATATGCCTAGTTAGGTACATACCAAAGGGGGTATTGAACTTAATGATAGGTCTGATTAATGACAAATACAGTGGAATTATGACTTTCTTGGACCTAGATGCCATATCTTTGTTTCTAAGTTGCACAACATGGAATCATTTCCTCACTACTGTAGACACGTGATGGTCAAAGGCTAGATTATTGTCTATGTGTGTCCCCAAGTCCCTGACTGCTGGGTCAACTCTAAGGGATGTGTTGTCAATATGATAGTTACCAGGAGTGGATGACTTCTCAAAGGATACTATTATGCATTTCTTGGCATTTAATTTAAGTCCATGGCTCTGATACCAGTTGTTTGTCTGTGTCAGCCCTTCCTGAAGAACATTTGTGTTGGTGTGGGATTCAATGACAGGTCCTAATTTGCAATCATCTGCAAATTTAGTCAGCCAGAGACCACTGACATTGGCTTTGACTTCAGAGAAGTAAATGCCAAAAAGAAGTGGTCCAAGGACTGATCCCAGAGGGACTCCACTTGTGACTGGCCTCTTTTTAGAGGTGGACTCCCCAGTTTTAACTTACTATGTCCTGTCTGTAATCCAGCTAGATATCCACCAGGTAATATACAGATTTATACATAAAATCTTGAGTTTGGCAGCAATGCCTGAGTTGGGTACTGTGTCAAATGCCTTGGCCAGGTCAAGGTAGGCAGTGTGAACCATTCTGCCCTCACTGAATGCTTTGCTGACCTTTTCAAAGAAGTCCACCAGGTTGAGTAGGCATGAACTGCCCTTGATGAAACCAAACTGGGTTGGGTCCAGTGTCTGGAGGTTTACTATATCATTACTGATTATTTCCATGATAATTCTTTCCATGGCTTTGCATATAAGACTAGTGAGGCTTATGGGTCTGTAGTTGGTCCACCATTGTACAGATGAATGAAAGTTTCTGTTCTCCGGGCATAAACCCTGTTTAGAGGCTACAGTTAAATAGCAATTCCAGAGGACATGATAGGTCATGTTTCATGCTATTTAAAAGGCATACAGGGATATTTTGATGATATTAAAGAAGAAGTGAGCCTAGTATGGATCTGTGTGAAACTCTTGCACAGACAGGTAGGGGTGAGAAGTATGTCTCTTCCCAACAGACAGTTTGGGAAATCCTAGTTTGACAGCTTTTGAACCACTTTATAAAGTCTGGGATAAGGCCTATATCAGAAAATAAGTGTCCCAGTAATTTGGATGATACCATGTCGAATGCACTGGAAATACCTAAATCAGTGGGACAATTATTTCCACTCAGTTGCATTTCTGGCAACAGTATTGACATTCTAATAGGGTTCCTATCACATCATCGAACTTTTACAAGTTTGACCACATATGGTCAAGACCATGCATTCGAATTTGTAAAAGTTTGAGCGTGTGAATGGAAATCTCCATAGCTGGAGGTTTCCATTCTGTTCAATGTGGTGCGATTTTGGAGTTGATATATTTAAGTAGCGGGGGTGTGGGGGGTGCAGGGGGGCTTGCCCCCTGCTTACAACAGTTTATTTTGTTGTCCGTTGTGTTTTTGTTTTTTTTAGGTAGTCAAAGTTACGTAACTTCTAACATAACAGTTCGACAATTAGGTGTTTGAAGTTACATAACTTCGACTATGTGATATAGTCCTGTTCTAATAGTATGGGATGTCCTAAAGACATGCTTAGCTGGGAATAACAGGTTATTCTCTAGAAGATAAAAAATTATTTCCTTATATTTACCTTTCAAACATTTTTTGACAGAAGAGACAGACTAGCAAATGGTCATAAGCTGAATGTCTAAGGAGGTGCCACCATTGTGTGTTCCAGATGTAAGAAACATAGGATTTTATGGATAAGCTAAAGCATCTGTTGACATTTATAGATAGTCTTCTGGTGGATTATCTGCTGCTGGTGCTGTTAGTTTTAGCCAAAATAATATTTTTATTGTAGAAGTAAGCACTGGTTTAAGAGAGAAAGTTTTTAGTTTACGGGTGTGATTAAAGGTTGTAAGGGGTGTATTTTTTTATTTTGAGGGTGTAGAACTGAGTTTACTGCATTGGCAAAGTGAGACTTGAATTTGCAGGCAGTGTCATAGCTAGATTGAGAAGGGAGTAGGTTTGGTTGTTGTTTTTGGCCAGGCTTGATAAGTTATTTATTCAGACCTAGAATTTATAAGATTTTGTTTGTATGGGGCTCCTGTAGATTACCGGAATAGTTTTTCTTTTCATGCTTAAATTGTTTCTTTGTTAAGTTTCTAAGATACCAATAGCTCTGGAGATCAGTACTTGTTCCATCTTTTTGCAATTTTCTAGGACTTATCTCTGGTTTGCATTAACTATTTTGTTTTGTATGTTAACCATGAGACAGGTGTGGACTTAACCTGTCTTATTGTGTTGAGGATCAAGGGCATTTAAGGTTTTACTGAAATAAGAGCTGGTTTCATTAAGGGCTAGGTGTTCATTCCCTCCAGTAGAGCTCTTTTGAGTTTGTACGTTTAACTCCTAGTGGGCGTGGCTAGAGCCTTTAAAAAATGGAGTTATCTCCTTACAGTTCCAACAAATACTCATTGATATAGGTCAGATATCAATACAACTGTGTTTGCCATCATGTATGCTTCAGGATAAAATATTCAAATACCTTGTATGTAGCATGGTTTTGGAAGTATTAAGGCAAATATGAACAAGTAATATTTGACGCCTAGAGGAGCAGTAGGAGGTAACTGCAGATGCACCTGGAGGCGTCACTTGGATGTAATGAGTTAAGGGGTTCCAATTGGATTGTTTAAATGCTATGAAAGTGCATGGATTAAAGCTGGTGAGTGTTCTCATTTGCCTAGTTGTGTGTGCATGTGTGTGTGTTTGCTTTTTCTACAGCTTTGGTTTCACCCATATTATACAGACAGGATGTTGATCACATAAGTCAGTCAAGTAGTATACCAGCTTTGATAATTTTATTTGGATCTAATGGCTGCTGTCTAGTCAAGTGTACTTTACTTATTGGATGATTTATATATTCTGATTAGAATTCTGATTGACCTTATCCTGAGGCAACTGGATGAGGTGCATTAGGTGGAACATTTGAATATTTGGTAGCTATAGGGGATGTTCAAGTATTGGAAGAGTCCATTATACTTTAAGGTTTCCTACAACAACAGTTTCTAGTTTTATACACATTGTTAACATGAAAATATGTTTTCTGCTATTTCTGTGTTGTTTTCAGGAGGAAGGTAAAATACAATGAGGATTATTTTATTACCGATCATAGGAAATGTGTACCTTTCAGGATATCATGTTACAGTAGATAAATGTGATTATTTTTTACTTGCAAGTTCAATTAGGTATGTTTGTCTTGTGTGTTTTCTACTTGCTAGACTGTAGCATTCGTAAAGCTTATGCCTGGTTTGTTTTATTAGAGGAAGAATCCATTTTTTTACATTGCCATTTCTTCTACAGTATCTGTAGTATAACTTACTATGTTAGATCTTATTTCACAGCTATTATGTTGACTCACTCACGCAGTGGCCATTTGCCCAGGCAACGACAAATAACACTGGGAACTACACAAAGCATGTGTAGAATAGCTGATAGGACATAATCCCATCTTAATGCTGTTCAGTCTTAAGAGTAACAGCACAGCAGGAAACATCACATGACAGCTGACTAAACCTAGTTCATCAAGTTGAAACTTTAAGTCCAAAAACTGTGTCCTTTTGAGCTAAGTAGCAGCTTGTGAAATTCTGCTTCCTTTAGAACTACTCCAGTTAGGGTAGCGGTTTTCATGGCTTGTCTCTGTTGTCTTTTTTAAAAATTATTTGGCTAGACAGATTACATTTAATTTTGGCTTCTCCGAGGTATTTCCAAAGGTACTCGTAGGATGGCTTCTTTTTTATTCTGCAGTTAAATATTCCATTTCGGGGTGGGATACTATATGATATCACCTAAAGAATCACAGGATTCTATTATCCACAAGTTTAAGGAGCAAATACTTCATGCATGAGTTTGAAAGTCAGTTTACTTCATATCCAGTGAAAAGCTAGTTTTGTTTATATCGCGGGCTGGACAGACACATGTATTTATTTTCAGAAACATTCCTTGTAGTATGGGGATATTTTAACCAGTCCATTTGAATAAAGAATTTAAGCCACACTATCCAATATACAGTAGCTTAGTCATTCCCTTCCAGTAGAAGCATTCCATAGTCTATAACACATTACAGTGAAATATCTCTTTATAAACTACCATTTGGAAATATTTGAGCACATAATTTGTATACACTCTGTTTCATGTACTGTGTAGTGTCTGGTGAGCCTAAGGTTAGGCAAGAAAAATATGCCATCTTTATTCAACTTTCTCATGTGCTTTTTAGGTAAGCTAAAATGACTTTGAGTGTGAACAAAGGGCAGAAAGCATGCAATTAGATGTAGCTTTACCCCTGTAATATAGGTCAACCGACTCAACCAGTATATCTGTACACTTACAGGGATATAAAAAATGTTGTTTAAAAATCAGGTCTGCATTAATTACACTGTGAGAGCGACATGTACATTATGAATATGTTTTTACATACTAAGCTGATAACATAGACGAACATATTTAGGAAGAATGCAGCTATGTGGTGTAGTTAGTCTCCAAATCTATCAGTCTAGACAGCACTGCACCTACAACAGGATGAAAAGGAGTTTTTTCAGATGCAAACTGCAACACGGCTAAAGTTCACTGTGAGAAATGACTCTTACTCTTTTAAAATTAATTTTTAAGTTCCAAGGAACTGCTTTGCATATAGCTCCAGTCTGCAAATGATGAAGTTTTTAAAATGTTTGGTTTTCTTTCAATATGTTTTGCGCACACACACACACACGCACACACACACACACACACACACACACACACACACACACAGGCATGCACACACAGAAATATCAGGAGTCCGATTCACATGTCATCAGTTTCACTAGTGCTTCTAGTTTTAACTGTGTAAATCTCTGGCTGAAGCTCTAAGCTGCACATCCTAAACAAAAAACATTCTGTTAACAATTATGTACAAAACAAAACAGTGCACTTGCTGAAGTGCACAAACAGCTAAACAAATAATTTTATTAACAGAGCCATTTACATTTTGTCATGAACTATAAATTGTGAATAACAGTCATGCTCAGGTCACAGAAGACCTTGGCTACTCCACCTGCTTGAGTCTGGACTATTATCCCATAGCAAAGCCATCTTACTATGGCTTTATGATTACCCCAGTGTTATAAACACTGAGGAAATAACATATATATATGAGCATTCAACATATCAGTTGACTCTTGAGGGGTCTCTATACAGTGGGTAGGCACTTGACTATGCCTTCTGCTGCACTTGCAGTGACTATTTCCTTCTTCTCATCCATTGCTCTGCCCTTAGCTGAAACTTGGGTGTTCCTACATATGGACACAGAGGTATACCCTGCTCTGGAACATCGAGGCATTTTTAGTCATTCACATAGTTTAGAGCTCATCATAACATACATCAATTAAAAATTTCTGTGTCCGGTGCTTAAAAGTCGCAGGTCTTCCAAGTATTTCTGCAGTCATCAGATCCCCAACCAAGACCATCAATGAAAATACCTGGACTGAAAGGTTTGCAGCATGACATTGAGAGGTAGGGGGGTACAAGTGCTGGTATATCATCATGGTCATTTGCATGCACCTGTGTGAGAAGCTTATGGGCTCTCTCACTACGTACCATCATACTGCAGTGGAGGTTTCCTGGAGCAGGGACCAGACAGATGATTATTCCCCTAATCTGATCTAGACATCAGTAAGTACTTAAGGTTAGGGAGCATGAGACTACAGCACGGCCAGAGCCTGTATCTTTCTTTAAATGCACAGTGGTTGCAATATAATATCCCAGTGGCAATACAGACATGCCAGGCAGCTTCATCAGATGATTATAAGCATGATTAGAGGGAGGTGTCCCCTGGCAACCACTCATGGGAGAACCACTGCAAAGGGCCCTCCAACTAAGATACAACACCTGTGACTGCTAGTGCACTGTCTTATAAAGCTGTAAAATCCTAACAAAGTTTAAAGTAAGCACCCTTCTCTGGGAAGTATACTGCAAACACAAGAAGATGCACAAAGATGATAAAAATTAGCTAAGTATTTCTGTATTGTATGTTGGTTATCACACCACATAGTACCTTACACAAAGTTAAGTGCTATTTGATGAGAATTTACACAAAATAATATGTATAGAAAGATAGACAGTGATCTAGACTGAACACACTAAGCATTAACAAAGCTAACATTGACACATTAATATTGACAACAAAATGATGACATGCTTCATTTCTCATCAGATTTATTTTTATTAAAATTGAAGCAATCCACTATCAAAAATAATGTCTCTTATTTCTTTTTCAAATAGTTTTGCTGGTGCTACCAGATTATACTTCAGTACATTCTCTTAGGGGTTGTGTCTTGGAAAAATTGCAAGTTGGCATAGAGGTGAATGTGTGTCTTTTAAAAACAAACTCTTAAAAAAAGAAACCCTGCTGATTTTAAAGTATGGTACTTTGGAGCCTCAGGGACTCAACAAAGAATGTAATTGGAAGTATGTGATTTGAACTGTATGCTTAATTGATTAATGGTTTTGTGTAATATGCTGTATATAAGCAAACAGTATTTTGTAGTGTTTTTACTCTTGGAAGGCTGTGTAAGTCGAGGCGCTAAGTGTTTCAATAAATTTGTTTACTTCTTGGATTGGTGGTCTTGGTGGTATTTTATCATTTTTTTTTTTTTTTAAGTTGTATTTGCTTTGGTGCCCATAAGATTAAGCCACACTGAAACTCTTTTCTCAAATCCAAAACAAGAAGAAATAGCACAGCCAAAATAACACACCACAGTAGTTGGCTAATATTTCAAGATAATTATCGGAGACAGTCATACATGCAAGATGCCCTTATATTTTGTGACTTATCAGCACACTGACATTCTTTTTACTTTTCAGGGCATCCTGCCATATTCATATCAGTAAAAGCAGTTTTCATGCAGTTTGTTTTTGTCATTTTTATACCAACATTTAATCTGCCTTGTCTTCTTCTAATTTCCAAATACTAATTTGTGTTCTTTTTGTTTATGCACTCCCAATTCTCTTGAGAGGACTTTTAAAATGACATTAATACAGTAATTTAAAAATTACTTTATTTTCATTTAAGCATTTGTTTATTCATGTGCATTCATAGGTTCATAGGTTCATACTAGGCTATCTGCCCTGGGGCAATTATAATCCTAGCCTGATTCTGTATGGCTTACGCCACCCCTTGATTTGAGTATACTGTGCCCTTTTTAAGGTTTAGTTTACTGTGCCTCTGTCTAATAGTGACACGGGAGTAATCCCTGGGACAAACCTATGATCCCCCATCCACCTATCTAGATTCTTCTTGAAGAGATTCAGTGAGGTGCTCTGCCTCACATGAACTGGAATTCTATTCCAGAGCGAAGGGAGCCTCTGGGTTATGAACCTGTCCCTCCAGCAAGTTCTATTTATTTCTGTGCTGAGGTTCAAGTCCCTCGAGTGTGTGGCTCTAAGGGATTTAGATTTACTGAGGTGGAGCATGTCCATTAATTCTGGATTTGACATAGCTTTGTATGTCAGGCATAGATCGCCTCGAAGTAGGCGGTATGCAACTGAGTAGAGCTGGAGTTTTTTTAACCGAGCAGCATATGGCATCTGTTTGAGACCCTTGATCCTCTTGGTGAGATACTTTTGGGGTCTTTCTAATTGCTGCAGGTGTCGGGTAAGGTACATCCCAAAAGGGGCATTGTATTCTATGATGGGCCTGATGGATGAATAAAGGGGCACGATTACCTCTCTTGATCTGGATGTGAAACCCTTCGTGATGAGGTGCGCTATGTAGAAGGCCTTTCTAACTACTTTGGCAATGTGGTTCTCAAAGGAGAGATTGCTATCAACTTGGGTCCCCAGGTCCCTAATAACTTTCTCTGTACTTAATGGGTTTCCACCTATGTGGTAATTTGTGGGCACATTGTTTTTGCCAAAGGGTATGACTATACATTTTTTGGCATTTAGCTTTAAACCATGGCGCTGGCACCAGTTATCTGTCTCTGTGAGACCTTTTTGAAGGATGTTTGTGTCAGCTGGAGAGTCGATTATGATACCCAGTTTGCAGTCGTCTGCGAACTTGGTGAGCCATAGTCCTCCCACGTTTGCCTGTACCTCGGAAAAGTATATACTGAACAAGAGTGGTCCCAGGACAGAACCCTGTGGGATGCCACTTGTGACCAGTTTCGAGTCTGACATGGCTTCAGCAACTCTCACTCTGTGGGTTCTGTCTTTGAGCCAGTTTGTGACCCATCTTGTGACATAGGGGGTTATATTTAAGCTGGATAGCTTATCTATGATGCCCGAGTGGGGTATTGTGTCAAATGCCTTTGCAAGGTCCAGATAGGCTGTGTGGACTACCCTCCCTTCATCTATGGCTTTGGTGACTGTTTCAAAGAAGTCAACCAGGTTCAAAAGGCAGGATCTGCCCTTGACAAAGCTGAACTGGGTAGGATCTAGTGTCTGTAGGTCCCCAATGTCTTTGTTTATGAGCTCCATGATGATCCTCTCCATAGCCTTGCAGACTAAGCTAGTCAGGCTTATGGGGCGATAGTTTCCAGGGTCCGTAGAGGCTCCACCTTTGTGGAGTGGGACCACTGTTGCTGTACACCATTCTGTGGGCACATATCCTGTAGTGAGGCTGAGATTGTATAGCTGTTTTATTTGAGGGATTAGTTCCTCTTGGAGTTCATGTAGGATGCAACCTGGGACGCCATCTGGTCCCATGGAAGCAGTGTTTTTTGCTTTGGAGAGGGCAGCCTTCACCTGAGCATCAGAGATGTTTGGGAGGCAGCCCTCTGCCGGGAAAGATACTTGCTCTTTTGGTGGGGAGGGGGGGGGGGTTTGCACTGAACTTGTCTGCCAGGATATTGGCGATGTCTGTGAGTTCAGTGTATTTTTGGTCGTTTAGAATCAACTCAGAACAAGTCTGGGAGTTGCATCCCAGGTTCCTAACATAACTGAAAAAAGCTTTATGATTGTCTTTGGTGTCCTGTGCAATTTTTCTCTCGAAGCTGGCCTTGGAGGATTTTATGAGGGATCGTAATTTTTTGCTAGTACTGATCAGAGATGCCTTCCCTATTAGGGATTTTGCTCTATCATGTAGTAGCTTCCTCCTTCTGTTGTACAGTTTATTTATGGCAGGGGTCCACCAGACTGGACATGGATGGTCTCTGATACTTCGTGCAATGCCACTAACCTGGAGGTGTGGATATCCTTGATAAATATGGAAACTCCCCCTCCTTTTGTGGTTCGGTCCGGGTTTTGGGGCCGAAAAGCATGATATGAGGTATAGCCTGGTAGTGCTGGGGTGCTCTCTGGAGCCTTGAACCAGGTTTCTGTCACTGCACAGATATCGATGTTCTCCATACTGAGGAGAGCTTTGAGTGCATGCATCTTGAGGTTAAGACTTCTGGCGTTAAGCAGCATTACCCTTAGTTTCTTGTTCCTTGTGCTGTCTATGGGGTGGGTTTGACTTTTGAGCCTTGCCTAAAAAAGGCACTATGGGGGTGGCAAGAGCCTTTGCCAATATCCGAAAGCCAAGTGGTGACAGGTGCAAGCCGTCCCTAGCGAAGCAACGTGGCTTGTCGAGCATGTCATCCCAGGCTGACAGACACTGGATCCCCTTTGAATGACACCAAAATTTTAGCCAATTGTTAAAATCAATCATTTTGTCTTTGTACTGTGGCATCATTCTAGGTGAGGGTAAGATGCTGCTCAAGGTCAGGGTCATACCAGCCTGGGCTACATGATCAGAGAGCTCCTTTATGTCTCTTTTCATGTAGTCCAGGGAGGTATGTCTCAGGTCATTCACACCAGCATGTACAATGAATGAGTCATATTTGTATTTGCTTTGGAGTGACCTGAGTGCTTGCGTTATGTGGCGGATCCTAGCACCCGACAGGCAGCTCACCATGACCTTCTCTTTATTCAGCCTGGTGAGCGGGGCGTCAGTGTGTCTGACAATAGAGTCACCTATTACAAGAGTATCAGGTGTGTTATTCAGCCTTAAGGGCTGTGGCTGCTTGGCACACTGACTTTGTGGGCTATGTGTTGTGCGTGTTTTGTTTTGAGGTAGTGTTTGCTTGGATGTCTGCTTTGGAGGTCTCTGTTGCTTAGGTAGATTTTTATTTAGAGCCTCCGAGTATGTTTTTGTGTATTTATGTGTTTGGTTTGCTGATGTGGTGGGACTATGTGATACTGGAATTGTGTTGTGTGCGGTTACCTTCTCCTCCTGACTGGTTACACCAGTTTTGAGATGAGAGAGCTCAGCCTCCAGTTTGGCTAAATAGTTGCATCTCTCACATATATTTGAACCTGTTTGGAGGAGGAGAGGGTTGTCCGTGTACATGAGACAGTTGTAACATTGCCTCAAAATTCCCAGATTCACCAGCTGGACTGGAGAGGAAACCATTGACTGACCTTTGGACATGCTAGAATAATATAGGGAAACTGAATTTAAGACGGACAAATAGGGGACAGGGTAATCGTAGAGAGTATAAGAGTAAGTAGTGCTTATGGTTTAATAGTGCTAACTTGTAGGATTACTTAATTGGACCAGTGAAGGGTCTTAGAATGAGAATATGGTGTTTAAATTGAGAGATAGAGCAGTTCTAAGGGAAAAAGTGAAGAGCAGACTTTGTGGAGCCAAGAATAATTTAAACCCAATTAGGCGGCGCTGCCTGCTGTTGCACTATGCACAAAAACGCGCAAAGGAGGGTTTTAAGAGAGGAAGATGAAGGAGTTTGGAATTGACCCAAAATGGCCAATAAAACTACAGTTTCAAGTCAGTAACCACTCCCACAGGGGCAGGCAGGCTGCTCAATGTTTTTCACTGCCACTGATCAACAGAGAGACTTCCCTTTAGCCCAAGCAAAAAATGGCCTCCAAGAAACTTACAAACAGTTCAAGAACAGCAAGCCTGCATATTGATTTATGCATTTTGATGTATGCACCCTTGTATTGTATAAAGGCTGATTACGAGTTATTCCATTGTATAGTGTAAAAATCAGTGCATACTGCCACTGGCTTGATCACTTGTCTAACTGACACAATTTCCTCACACTGCATTTTTAAAATAACATTTGCATATACAATTTGTTGTATAGGAATCATTTATTTATTTGGTCACTAATTAGCCTTTTTAATGCACATGTTGGCTTCCTAAGTTCTGAATGTGTCCCAGAGTATCTATTGAGAGATTGGCGAGCAGACAATGTCAAATATCTTTATTCAGTTGAACAACCAAGATATTGGCAGAGGATCATCAACAATAACCTCATAACAGAAAACCCAGGTGGCACCAGAGAGTCTGCAAAAATATAGGTTAGATAAAACATTTGCAGGGAATGCTGGTGAGATTCACCTTTGTGCAATGGATCCTGCAGCAGGCTGAAGAAGCGTGTATTACCAGTTTGAGGAGTCCTGCAAATCTCTACTGTGTTTTTTGATGTTCATTTTGCCATTAAATAGAGCCATTCAATAAAATGATCACAGTGCCAGGATGACACTTTGACTTTGTGCGTTGTAACTTTACACTTCTTGGGATGTGGACTTTGCTGCTGAAAGGCTTCTGTGCTGCTCCTTTCTTTCTTTTGTTACCTACTTAATTATTTAATTTGTTTTGTTTTGTGTTTCTACTTGCTGGTCAGGCAATGTGTTTCTCACTGTGGCTTAAACGATGTTCCTCTGCCAATATCTGGGTTATTCATAATGTTCCTCTGTCAATATCTTGGCTGTTCATTGAATAGGATGTTCAACATCATCTGCTCACTGACCTGTCAGTCAATGTCCTAAGACTCTATCAGAACTTAGGTTATCTGCATATATCATATCTGATTCTTTTAGAAGGCTCATTTAATCTCCTATATGAAACCGACATTGCACTGGCTTTCCAAACATTTTTTCCTCCAAATCTTAGTTCCGTAACCATTTTGCTTTGCAAACTAAACTTTAAGCCCCCTTTTCCTTAGGTCAGAATACTTTTATATCCTTTTTTCTTCACTGATTTTAGTTATATAGCCTGTTTGCAATCTGTAAGCATAGCGCTACCATGTCTCATACCGCACCACAAAACCTTTCTTTGACTTTCATTCTGTCCAGCTGAATTTGTTACCATTTCCAAGGAGATGGATCCTTCTCACATGGACTAACCTCATTTGTCAGTTTATAAATTACTTTAGCTGACAAAAGCACGCATTGCATATTTGGTTCTAAACTGACAAGCAGAAATCCAGTTTAATACTTTGTAGTTATTGATTACAGGATCTGACAGCTAGTCTGTTGGTCTAAATTCCTAATTAGTAGTTGCACTGCTTTGTGTCATTTACAGTATGTTAAAAACACACACACACACACACACACACACACACACACTGTATATATCTCTCTCTGCATATATATATATATATATATATATATATATATATATATATATATATATATATACACACACACACACACACACACACACACACACACACACACACACACACACACACACAGTGGATATAAAATGTTTACACACCCCTATTAAAATGCCAGGTTTTGTGATATAAAAAAAATGAGACCACAATAAATCATTTCAAAACTTTTCCCACCTTTAATGTGACCTATAACCTGTACAATTCAATTGAAAAACAAACAAATCTGTTAGGGGAAAATATAAAAAAATAAAAGTACAATAAGCTGGTTGCATAAGTGTGCACACCCTTAACCTAATGCTTTGTTGAAGCACCTTTTGGTTTGATTACAGCATTCAGTCTTCTTGGGTACACACCTGCCATCAATTAAAGAGACTCTGATTAACCCCAAATAAAGTTCAGCTGTCCTAGTAGGATTTTCCTGACATTTACTCAGTTGCCTGCTACCGCAAAAGCCATGGTTCGCAGAGAGCTTACAAAGCATCAAAGGGATCTCATTGTTGAAAGGTATTGGTCAGAAGGGTACAAAAAAATTTCCACAGCACTGGATATACCATGAAACACAGTGAAGACAGTCATCAAAAAGTGGAGAAAATATGGGACAATAGTGACATTGCAAAGAACTGGACACCCCTCCAAAATTGATGAAATGACAAGACGAAAACTGGTCAGGGAAGCTGCCAAGAGACCTATAGCAGCAATGAAGGAGCTGCAGGAATTTCTGGCAAGTACTGGTTGTGTACTACATGTGACAACAATCTCCCGTATTCTCCATATGCCTGGACTATGGGGTAGGGTTGCAAGACAGAAGTCTTTTCTTACACAGAAAAACATCCAAGCCTGGCTAAAATTTGCAAAACAATACATCAAGTCTCCCAAAAGCATGTGGGAAAATGTGTTATGGTCTGATGAGACCAAGGTTGAACTTTTTGGCCACAATTCCAAAAGGTACATTTGCTGCAAAAACAACACTTCACATCACCAAAAAAACACCATCCCCCACTGTGAAGCATGGTGGTAGCAGTATCATGCTTTGGGGTTGCTTTTCTTCAGCTGGAACTGGGGCTTTAGACAAGGTGGAGGGAATTATGAACATTTCCAAATACTAGTCGCTTTTTGCCCAAAACCTTCAGGCATCTGCTAGAAAGATGAAGAGGAATTTCACCTTTCAACATGACAATGACCCCAAGCATACATCCAAATCAACAAAAGAATGGCTTCACCAGAAGAAAATTAAAGTTTTGGAATGGCCCAGCCAGAGCCCAGACCTAAATCCAGTGGAGTGACCTAAAGAGGGCTGTGCACAAGAGATGTCCTCGCAATCTGACAGATTTGGAGCACTTTTACAAAGAAGAGTGGGCAAATATTGTCAAGTCAAGATGTGCCATGCTGATAGACTCCTACACAAGAAGACTGAATGTTGTAATTAAATCAAAAGATGCTTCAACAAAGTATTAGTCTAAGGGTATGCACACTTATGCAACCAGTTTATTGTATGTTGTTTTTATTTTTTATATTTTTCCCCTAACATATTTGTTTTTCAACTGAATTGTACAGGTTACAGGTCAAATTAAAGGTGGGAAAAGTTCTGAAATGATTTATTGTGGTCTCATTTTTTTATATCACAAAACCTGGTATTTTAACAGGAGTGTGTAAACTTTATATATCCACTGTATATGTCTGCATGTGTCTATATATATATATATATATATATATATATATATATATATATATATATATATAGAGAGAGAGAGAGCGAGACCTAAATATAGATATTTATTCATATAGATAGATATATAGATGGATATAGATACAGTATATCCAAGCAAAGGGTAAAATCTTTACTCAAACCATTCAGTAAAAATTGCAAGAAAGACTTAGCCAAGCAGAATTCTGTGCTGGGGCCTCTCCTGTTTGGCATCTACTTTTCTGCAGTAAAAGCCAATACCAAAGGTGTCTGGCTGAAAAATTTTGTAGAGGACTGCAAACTAGGCAGTTATTAAACCCCAAATGACTTAGCCATTCTGTAGGAAGGTTTGTCCCAGTTAAATTACTGGTGCCAAAATCATGAACAGAAACTAAATGCATTTTTGTATCCTTTGGGAAGTCATCCACTCCAGGGAAAGTACCACATTAACAATACACCCCTAAGAGCTGACCTAGATGTTCAGGATTTGGGAACTTATGTGGACAGTGTCGTAACTTTTGACCAACATGTGTCCGTTGTTGTAAGAAAGTCCTTTTATATTGCATGGATTATAAACAAAGGACTTGTCCCTCTTTATTGAGCCCAGTCACTGAATACAATTCTCTCTCTCTTTGATGTGTCTGCCTAGACACATGGAACAATTGGAACACCCACAAAGAGTAAATGCTAGACGTGATATTGTTCTTCAAGACTGTGCTTGTATCTGAGATTAAATCAACACCTGTATCTGAACATTGTATATATATCATACTGTTATTTATAAATGTGGAGTTTTTCTCTCCAGGCCTCTGCTGAAAAAGGACATTTTGCCCAGTCGGACTTTCCCAGTAAACAAATGTAAAATAAATAAATAAATGTTTATCTACTACATTACAAAAAAAATACTTCTAAGCATAACCATACTGTATGCAGATTATATTCTCCTACATAGTTCAAGCCAAGAATTAAAAAGTAGAGGAACAAATACAAAATGACATGGGTAACATCTGCAGATGCTTTACAGATACCAAACCATCAGTGCATACTTCTAGAACCCCCTAAATGCTCTTTAGGACAAAAAAAAAAAACTTTAAAAATTATAATACAACCAATCTGACCAGTAGAAAGAGGAACAAAATTAATCAGGCTCAGTCTTACCTTAACCTTGACCGTCAGACACTTATCTTTTATTCACCCCCACACCCTGTACACCACAACATCACAAAGTTAAGAAACAACTAAAAGTCTGCTTGCTGTTTAGCACATAATAACCTAGCAAAAGACTCCAGGTCAACGCTTGTAAAAGTGTATGAATATCAAGAATGGAACAAGCTGTCCCTTTAATTACCATAAATTCTTCAAAAGATACACATATCCTTCAAACCCTTTCATTCATTTGTCAACAAGAATTAAATAGTGTGATATACTTAAAAAGTTAACCGACTTCCAGTTAATGCCTGTGCTACTATGCTTCTCTCACACATATTTTCAAATTACTCAATAACAGAGGCTGTCCTTTACTTTATATTACACTTTTGATTAAATGTTCATCTTATGATCTTAGACAAAACAGCACTGACATCTTATTTTTATCTACATACAATTCAAAAAGCCCCTTATGATATATCTGTGCGAGTGAATGTATCTGTATATGTGTGGTGGGTGAAGACCAGGATGTATTGCATTGGGGGCAGTGTCCTTGCTTACCTGGTCATATATTCTGTCTTGACTTGCTAGCCACATGCACCATAATGTCTGTTACAACATCCAAATTCTAAAGCCTTAATATGAAACAGGCAGACTCTGCTCACATGAGAGACCTGAACAGAAAAGAGAGAGAGAGAGAGACAGAAACATGGAACAGAAGAAAAAAAAAGACAACAATAAATCAAAAGAATATTGAGACCTGAACAGAAAAGAGAGAGAGAGAGACAGAAACATGGAACAGAAGAAAAAAAAAGACAACAATAAATCAAAAGAATATTTCTCAGTGCAAGAACACCAAAACCATCATCAAAATTGTGCTATAAAATTAAACAGCTTTAAAATTTTGGATGTGGACAATGGAAAATTAATTCATCTGGCAAAAGAAAAAGTTATGGAGGAGTTGGGGGTCAATCAAACATGCAGCAGAACGGAATGTTGATATGGATCAGGTCAGCAATAGATTTTTCCACTGTTTGGAACATCTTTAGAGTAATCTATTTTTCTCATGAGAATATGTGAGGCAAATAATCAGTCCAACCACACACACATATACAACACACACAGACACACACACACACACACACACAGGAAATATTGCTGGGGTGGGGAATGACTGTCAAAAAATCAGGTGGATTGCTGGCCTTGAGTGTGCCAGTATTTCTCTCTAAGTATTCTGTGGGTCAGCATTTCTAAAGGTAATCAGAATTGAGGCACATCTAGCACTAACTTGGAAAAAAAAATGAAGTGGCTGAGACTAAGGAATTCAGAGAGCTGTACATACTATCTATAGTGGAGGAGTGATGAGGAGAGTGTCTGAGCAGTACTTGTGTATTTGTCTGCATTAAAATGCATGAATGTAGTACGGACATGGCGTAGAGCTTCCTGTTGTGTGTGTGGGGGGGTGTGTGTATTACACAGCAATATATATTTTAACTCTCAATGAGTAGTACTTTTGGACAGGAAATGTGAAGATTTTCACTGTATTTTTCACTTGAAATATTCCAGTTTCACAAACATCTAACAATGATGACTTTTAGTTTGTCCTCCCAAAAAGCAGGTAAGAAATTCCAACTTAAAATGGCCAAGCATGTTAAAGAACTTACAAAGATGCAGTCAGTATTTATCTAAGGACTTGACTTTGGAACTCGGTGATCGCTACTATGCAGAGTCATGTGGGATGTATCCAAGAATGCTCTGTTAGTTTCCTGCAGCTGAAAGTTAATTTATTTAGCAGAAGTACAACTTAATGATGGGAAAGTATTAGAAGGCACGGGTAAAAAGAGGGACTCAATGTGTAACCAAAGAATGGACATGTACACTTGTGCTGGCTTATTCACTGTCCAGTACAAGTGTACATGTCAGTACAATGTCTGATCCAGGTATGTTCACCATGAATAGATAAGAAAGCATTTGAACAATGAACACCTTTCTGCAGACCTTACATAACTTTGCTTTCAGGAAAAAATTGAAACTTGGGGAACAGAAGCACTTACACTGTTTCGAATGGTGATCTAATAGTTGGCATAGTTTTACAATATTGTTGACTAGGTAAGCCCATTAGACAAAAGTACCTAGTGCCTCTTTTTAGGAGTGACCTGGTACCAATCTATGGTTGAAAGACTTGTTTAGGAATCCCATATTAGGCACATGAGGACTGAAGGAATCACATCCAGGACAATAAAAAGAATGTCAACAGATGCTCATAGTCTTGATTGTCTCATCCAGTCTGTAAAAACAATCACGCTAGTATAATGAGTTATGGCTATGAGGTGTTGCGGTTTATTCCACAGATAGGGTTTGACTCTCTCAGTCACCCCTTTCATATTATGTAACTTAACCAGACAAAAACTTCTTGGTTACCCCTCAAAACAGCTTGTCTGGTGGGGTCTATCACAATCCAGAATGCAGAGTGAGTCTGAGGCAGAGAGATTTTTCAGATTAAAGAGAAACAGTTCTTTAACAGAGTAATAAATCAAGTAGATATAGGCTATGCCAACTAATAGCCTACATTAATTTTAGCAAAACTGTATGCTTTGTGCATATTAGAAGATGACCACAGCAGATACAGAACTTAATCACCACTTAAGGATAAAGCAAGATTCAGAAGGAATCACAATAAATTGTGATAAAAAAATAAGCAAGCCAACAAGAAAGACAAGTATTTCGCATGGCAACTTTAAAGAACATTTCATGTGAAGCAATTAAAAAAAGTTCAAAGTAGCAGTAAAGTAACTGGATGTAATGATACCACCTTTCCATACAAAATGACCGATAGAAGATGAAGGAAAGAAAGGCGAGGGAGACTGAGCAGCATCTAGGAACACTGCTGGATGGAAGAGTGAGGGTTTTACTGCCTCTATCATTTACCTTCTTTTATGTTTGCAACCACTTCTCAAATTAGCACCCAGTTATAACAAAGTAATGAGCACAGTCTTTTGCATGAACTGTGTGTTACTTTACTGGAAAAGTAAAGTAGCAGCACTAAAATTAGTAAAAAGCATATCATTTTAATCACTGTCTCACAAAACAACAGCTCAACTGACTTCAAGCACACCTCTAAAACACTCTTGCTTGCTGTATATCAACCACCATCGTAGTGCTCAAAAGAATCACAACAAATGGTGAAGAAAAACAAGCAAGTAATTAAAAACAAAAAGCAAAATCTATGTCAACCTCTGTCAGTGAACCATGACTTTTAATTACTACTCTGTAGATCCAAATCATAAACACCATTAGCCCCATTAGACTCCTACAGTGAAAACTAAATTTAAAGTACATATTATCATTTATTTATTTATGTATTTGGCTTTGTTGACCAGGAAAAGTCCAACTGAGTAAAACCCATTTTTAGCAGAGGCCCAGGGAGAAAAGCTCCACATCTAAGTTACATATAATGCCCATTTATAATTGCAAGGTAAAAGCATCTGTACATGAGCTTATTTACATGATTTTTAAATACTACTTACACGAACATAGCATTTTAAAACAAAAACGAGAGAAATTAACATAAATCGGATAATTACTGAATAAAAAAATAAAATACAATAACACAATGTATTTATAGCATGATCTGCAAGGAAAAGATCAAAATGGAGTGTTTCTGATGTTAGTAACAATTTACAGACAGACAAGTAGTAATGTAGCATAAAAGTTGTGTCTACTTTAGAACGATGAAAAATCCAAATGTTGAACGCTCACATGAGCAAATAATCAGGAAGTCGATGTTGATGTTTTGGGAACGCAGTACAGTGAAGATCGGAATATTTGCCCTTTCTTCAAAGTATTGCGATCTTGGAGTAGGCATATATATTTAGCGGGGAGGTGGGGGGCATAGCCCCCCACAATAGCAATTTCGACTTCCTGATTATTTGCTCATGTGAGCGTTCGACAGTTAGATTTTTCGAAATGATCAGGAAGATAAATGAACAGAGGAAGAACTGTAGTTAGTGGTGGGGTATGAGAGAAGGGGAAGAATAAAATTTTAGGAAATCTGTGCTGTTTAAGCAAGTTTTGAAACTATTTAAGTTTACTATCTGTTTTAACGGTGTGGGGATTTTATTCCAGAGTTTTGATCCATAGTGGGAGTAGAGAGTGTCTCCAGTAGTGTTGTATGTCCTACTGATACATAGTAATCATTTTTTGCTATGCTGACGGTCTGTAATGCGTGAATAGCACAGCAGAGTATTTTGTAATGCTGGGCATTTGTCTGTGAGTATGTCAACTGGTTTGGGAGATAGTTTTAATGCAAGGCAGTGTTGTGTTTTATATGGTTGGTTGGTTGCAAATTTAGTTATTTTGTAGTAGTAGGAGGCTAGTTTAGTTTTATACATAATGTTGATATTTGTAGGACTAGGGGAAGCATATAATGGAGAAGGAAGGCGATAAGTTGCTGCGAAGGTAATCTTTGTGTTTGGCCCTATAGAGGGATAAACGTTTTTAGTGAGTTATCTTGATGGAATGAAGTATGTGGTGAACAAATCTGAGATCATCTATTATGAGTGAATAATTTAGTTTGGCTTATGGTTTCTATTTTTGTGTTATTACTTGAGGTAATATGAAATGCATGTTTCTGGTTAAAGCTTGTGGGGTTTTTTTTTTGGGGGGGGGGGGTTAAGCAGCAAGTTAGAATATTTAGCCATATTTAAATGTCAGTGAAATATTTCTGAGCGATTTCCTGTAATTTTATTAAAGATGGGGCAAAGCAGATAAGTGTTGAATCATTGGAGTATTATACCAGAGTGACAAGTGTTGTAGCAGTATGACATTTATTTATGAAAATATTAAATTGAAGGGGCTAAGTATTGACCCTTGGGTAGCACAAACCATGCTTGATTGAAATCCTGAAAGGTTTTTGTTGCCATTTCTTTGCCTGGAGAGATTATCCTGATCTCTCCCCAACATCTGCCACCTTTGGAATGTCACACCCTTTCAGATAAATTTTGCTTTGGCTTCCTGTGCCAGTGCTTACTTCATCCCTTTATGTCTGTAAACTACCAGTATCTTTAACAAATCTGCATGTTTCTCTTTATAAAAGGACAGACCAAACTTGCCATAAAACTACATGATTTGCTGACAGCCTTCCTTGCAGATCACACCAGTGTATCAGCATCTCATGCCTAAAGTGGCCTTCTTGGTAAACTCACTGTGGTATCACAAACCATCATCTTGCCTTTTCACTCCTCATATTAACCCTTCTGTATGTACCTGCCTTAATTCTTACTTTCCTGTGTCCCACTAAAGCAAACATTCTTATAGTGCCTTCTGAAAAGAAGAGATATGGAAAGTTTTCATCTCAACCCTCTTTCCATACTTTGAAAAAGATTGTGAACTGATATTTTTTCCTTATCCCTTTGCTGATGCCACTTCATACTTTGCCTTTTTTTACTTCTTAGGTCAGCCTGGTAAACTATGATAGCAATCCTTTAAAAAAGAAAGAGAGCTCTGAAAGTTGTTGGATCAATATCACATGCGATGCTTTCATCCTTTCTAACTGTGCAAGTATAATAAAGCATGTTTTGAAATGGTTTCACCAGCAATACACCTGCAATTGTACCTCTACTACACAAGGGGTTGGGACTGTTTTAGCTGTTGACAGGTTGTATGGGCAAGTGTAAACAGAGTTGAGCTAATAGCTAACAAGCATTGCATATGCTTTACTGTATACCTCCACTTTTTCTTACACCGTTCCCCCGATGTGGTGATATTTTATTTTGGATGAACAATAATGCAAGGGCATGGGAGAATATGTCCACCCTGAGCCTTCTCCTTGATCATCTCATACATTCAGTCCAGCAATTACATTAAGCTCCAGCTTCCACCAAGTCCTAATGGGAAATCTACCTACCCAAAACAGTCTGTCCTCCCAGGATAAGCACACCCATCTTCCGTGCCCTTTTATCAGTCACCTGGGTCATTAATGTGAGACAGATGAGAGGTAAGGATGGTAAGAAAGCTAGGAGAACTCATGGATGGAGATGGAGATACAGTACTTGTAGACAATGGAGAAGTATCCTAGAAAGTATAGTGTGAAGCACTTATTGGGGGAGAAAGCCTCAGAAAGTTATTCTTGAGGTTATTAGTCAATGGTATCATGGATAGGGGTGGCTTTCTTATCCTTAGCTACTTTACATAGGGTTTAGTGGTTTCCAGCTAGCCTACTTGGAAATCCTCTGCCTTATCCATCCTTGATACTTGTGAAGATTGGGTGAAGACAGGTGAAGGCTGCCAGCCTAGCCAGATAGAATTTTGTAAATAATTCTGTCCTCTGTAAATATTAATGTACACCACATGCTTGTTGTCTTAAATGGTAAAAATATTGTTACCTGTGGAAATGGAAAAAATGTAACAACAGTGCACTCTACTGACCAAATAAAGAATGTTGTGACCCTTTGATGTTAGGACTCAGAGCCAATGAGTCTAGAGTGGGGCATCCTGCATATTGTTTTAAGGTCAGAGTTAATGGCCAGAATTTACATTTATTTTATTTATTTTATTTATTTATCATTTGTTGACCGGGAAAGTCTGACTAGGTTCCACAGAGCCTGTTTTCAGCGGAGGCCCAGGGAGAAATGCTCCAGATGCATGTCTTTGGAATGTGGGAGGAAACCGGAGTACCCGGAGGAAACCCACGCGAACACAGGGAGAACATGCAAACTCCACACAGAAGGCACCCTAGCTGAGAATCGAACCGGAGAACCTCTTGTTGTGAGGCAACAACGTTAACCACTGCACCAGTGTGCCGCCCGACATGCATAAATGTCTTTTATTGCCCTGGTTTCTGCCCAGAGGTGAAGAATGTAAATGTAGTTTCTGTTAGCCTGGGAACCCAGGGAAGTGTGAAGAATGATGTAATCTGAACCAAGAATGTGATTTTAAAAACATAGAGAATCAGAGAGCATTAAGCATTTTTGTCTTGACCATCCAATTCACTAGCACTGTGTTGCTCTATATGTAAGTTTATCTTAGACTTGTATTTTCCTTAGAAATAGCTAGAAACTAGAAAGATTAGACTAAACTTTCTATGATCCTAAGTGTTTTTCTGGGATGTAAGAACTGTACTACTGAATTATTTTAAGTATTTTTCTGTGATCTCTGAACTCTTGACTAGCACTGTGTAGTAAAAAGTATTGTCTTGTGTTTTGACTATTTGTTATTAAATATTTTTTAAACCCTTCCAACTGTGGCTGTTTCTGTAGAGATAATTTAAGCTTATTAGAGCACTTGCATGCCTTTAGTAAAATTGTACAAAGCCACTTCAATAGCTTTAGCCCTGGGCTATACTACCAATTGGATAATAATATTGCACAGTAATAATTGGACACCCTTTTAAGGGCCTTTGAGTAGATGATAAATAGTGGGTGGTGGCAGCTGGTACTACCGTACAGTCTGGGAAAAAGGGGCACAGCTGCAGAACCTGTGCCAGCCTTCCCCAGAAGTGTCTGTGTGGTTGTATAAACTCTTCTCAAAGTAAGTGTGTGTGTATGTGTGTGTATGTGTGTGTGTGTGTGTGTGTGTGTGTGTGTGTGTGTGTGTGTGTGTGTGTGTGTGTGAGCTACTTGGGCAGGGACACAAAGCACTGGCTGGACATAGAGGGTGCTGGAGGTTTTAGCTTACCCACTAGGCTGAGATCTGGACCCTATAGCTGTGCCAGTGGGAAGTCTTATTGGGGACCTGGAGAGCAAGGGAGCGACCAGCCCCAGACTGACTGCGATCTCTGTGCGTTCTTAAGGGAAATTGCACTTTACTGTCTGTATTTGTTATCCTTTCCTCCTATACGAGATGCCCCTCACTGGTGTTCATGGTGAGGATTGAGGCTCCTTGATTGCTGGGCCAGGGCACAGGCGTCACAATACTATCTTGTTTTTTGGCACTGAGGTTTACTTTATCCCTGTAGTGTGATTTTATAGTTGTTTTTGCAGTTCTAGTTAGTAAAAAAGTAAAGCACATGTCAAAAAACAGCTTCAGCTTTTATATTGGTTTAGCATATTGAATGCGTAATAGACATTTGTGTGCAGAATTCTGATAATATGTCTCAAGAGCACTCTGCAGGCTAACCTGCTAGTTGACAAATTCTAAACTGTCAAGCAGTCATCACACTAATTTTGTACTCCTCTAAATCCTGTGGTGTGATCTTTATTTGTGCATTAGGAGTGATAGTTCTGTGTGTGGTTCTTTCCATTTAAACTCTGTCTGTGTAACTGCAGAGTTGATATATGTAAGTTCAGGGGAGTGCATGCTATTTTTAAGACATACGGTGTGTGAGAAATGTGAAGAATGTATATAGCCTGCAGTTTTTTTTTCCTTTTTTGTGATTATATTGCAGAAATGTAAGACAAAACATTGCAAGGACATGATAATTGTTGAATGTCACAATTTTTTTTAAAAAAAAGTAAAATCATGATGGTTTCACATTTTACATTTTCTACAAATTTACAGGAAAATAAACTGCACAAAACTTGTTTTTCTGTGTGGAAAGGTGTATGCACGCACACACACAAACACAAATACACAAACACAAGATTTTTTCTTATCACTAGATTTACAGAATTTGATCACACTGTGAGTGGAAGTGGATGACTTACAATATTGTCCTGGCTATGTCAGTTGCTGTCTTGAGTTCAGAGACTGTATAGGTTTCATCAGAATCTTGACTCTTTTAACACAGCAAAGAGAGGAGTTTTGACTCCTGTTTATCACCCCATTCTTCCAATGCTCCCAGTACCAACAAATACTTAGAATTTCACCTTTAGAGTCTTGAATTTTCAACATCTCTTTCTGCACATTTTAAACTGAAAATTTCTTCAAGTTCTATGTTGTAAAACTGGCAAATCTGTAAACAACAGGTTAACACATCAACTGCAGTAGTATGTTAGATTCGTTGTGCCTTAATTGGCTTAAACAAAGAATTACATAAGTCACAGTTGTTATCCATCTTCTTACGTTGATACTGAAGCTTTTATTAAAAGCATCACTGAAGTTTAAAGTTGTTTTATCACTTTCATGAGCATACTAATAAAGTCTTGACTGTGACTTCAATTATCTGAGATGAACTAGTGACCTGGCCCCTGGAAAGAAAGGGTGAAAATGAAACAGCCTGGACTGGCTCAACCACCTGGAGCAAAGAAGATAGTCCAGTCTGTTGCAGTGCTGGTAGTTTCTCAAGAAATAAGTATATGACAAGTGCAGAGCTCAGGAATGTGGGTGTGACCTAGTCTCAATGTGCCTGTGCAGAAGCATGCACATACATCATGATGAGCATCACAAGCTCTCCTTTCACTGGTTGTGTACGTCAGACACCAGGCAGTTAGGCCCCCTAACCATACCTTTCAATCTCTTAGATCAAGAAATCTGGACAAAGCCAAAAATAAAAGTGGGACAAAGGCCCCAAAATAGGGACAATATTTAAATATTTCTCTTACAAACTTAGAAAGTTGACAGAATAACAGGTTGTGCATGAATTTTCTGAAGGGTATGAAGTCTGAAATTCAAAAGTCTGTCATTATTTTCTAACTTCAGTCTTTAATGATTTGCCACTAATTTATCAGAAGACCACAACTTTATGAAAAGCATTCCAAAAATATGAGGCTAAAATCTGGACATTCTGTGAAAATCTGTATAGTTGAGCAGTATTCCCTTAAGCCCAAGCCTGCCATAGATGACAGCCCATTACAGCTCAACTTTCATCCTGAAATCTTGATAAGGAAGGGACTAGCAGCAAGGTATTTTCCTCCAGAAGGTGGCAACCTCTGTACAGTAACATAAGATACTACCCCCACGCTGAGAAGGTGGGAGCAAATTAAACAACAGGGTGTCCAGTATGGCCAGATGGTCAAGGCAGGTCTGGGAGAGTACATTCCAACATTAGGAAAAGATTGTTCTACTTTAGCAGAAACTACATCTTGAAACAGCCTCCCATCAGAGTAATAGCATGCCCTGCAATCAGAAGCTTAAAAGATTTTGCTGGATAATAACTAGACATACGATAAATGTTAGTTAATATAAGGGCAGGCAATGTTTATTTTGTATGAGTGATAAATTCTGTATAGTAATTACAGGACTTTTATAGTAGCCATATGTGCCTCTGGTAGAATACGTAAATGACTTAATAGTTTCACAGGCTGTAGTCTTAACTACCACACTTAAGAACAGGTATTGTGTTATGCTTTAAGGCTGTGCCGTGAAGCTTAAAACTGACAACAGTATTAATAGAAGACAAACTGAAGAACCCATGATAAAACTACATACGACTCATTTCCAAGAATAAAATGAGAAATGCCTGCATTTAAAACATATCTATGTGCACAGTCCTAAACAAAATGAAGTACAAAACTACAGTAAATTATGAAGAGACAGATTTTACACCTTGAACAAATAGATTCTTTCCCAGATAACTGAAAATATATTCTCACAGCAAATCATGTTTGTAATTTCTTTTTTTTTCCATAATAAATTTTTATTGAAATATATTTTCCAAAAACATTACAAAAATACAATAAACATCACACACATAATACACTATAACTACTACAAACCATTTATACAATATCTACATGAAATGCTTCCTATATTTAATATATTCCTAAAATCAGTATCATGCTAATATAATATTGAAGACCTTTTCCCATATTTTCGGGTTATTAATATTTTTGTTAGTTTGTTTCAGAAGTAATTTATGTGCTAGTATATGCTTTATAGCCACAAGCTTAAAATTATTCCATGATGTCTTATGTGGTTCTAGCCAATTTGTGGCTATATAGAGTTTCATCAGCAAAAATATTCATACAAATAATAGTTTGCGATCTGGAAAGCTCTCTTGGAGGAATGTGTAGAATCATAAATTCCCATGACAGTGTAGAACTTTGATAACCCATCTTTTGCAGTTGTACTTTAAGAGAGTTCCAAAGTTTATATCGCATTTACAACTCCAGAACATATGAAGAAGATCCGCTGTTTGATCTGCACAGTATGGACAAATTGGAGAATTCCTAGGGTTAAATTTATGTAATCTAAGATGTGTGTAATATGCATTGTTCCAAATCATCAATTGCGTGTACATCAGTTTTGAAAAGAAACTGATTTCCTAGTTATATCAATTGCTTTTAATATCTGATTGTCTGTTACTGTTACTTTTTTACCCAATACTCTGAAAGCAAAATTTTGTCCTGAAATTTCAAATCCTTAATTAATTTATATGCAGTTGCTATAAATTTAGTGTCTTGTTGGATAGCTTGCCACATTTCAGAGCACTTATCCACAAATCCGGCTGCAGGTTTAAAGTTCCTAAAGTAGCTCAAGGCAAGTTCTTTAACTTGTCTCATTATAACAATGTAACTTCTAGGTAGATTCATTTCCTGTCTAATTTGTAAAGCCGATAAGTCAAGTTTATTAAAAACATCAAATAGAGTCAGATTAAGTATTAATGGAAATTTGCTGAGATCGATCAGCTGATTATTTAGTTTAAAATTAGGATTCCTGTGGAAAGGTTGAAGAACCATCATATATTGCAATAAATCTATGGACTGAAATAAAGTTTGCAAAGATGAGACACAGGTTATTATGTGGTCCATGACCCCATATTTTATCAGACTAATTTTGTCCATAAAGGGCAATGCTTTAGGATTTATTTTCCTATCCAAAATATGCTTATGATTCAAGACCACCCAAGTTGGTATCCATGTTGTATTAGTTACATCATAATTAGCAATTCTTAAAATTTTATTAGCGTTTACAATCAAATAATATGCTTCAAAGTTTGGTAGCTCAAGTCCCCTCTTGTTTTAGGGTCATTAATTTCTCATAAGATATTCTAGTTCTTTTGGGTTCCAGATAAATTTAGCTAGATCTTTATGCATTTGTTTAAAAACTGTTTTTGAAATTGATAATTGGGCAGACCTAAATATGTATAACATTGGTAGTATATTCATTTTCACTATTGATACTTTTGCTAATACCGGTAGTTTTAAATTCTTCCATCTGTCACAATCAGCTATTATGTGTTCCCATACTCGTTTAACATTATTGTTATAAAAGTCCTTATTATCCGTAGAAGTTGATACCCAAATATTTAATATTTTCTTTACATGTTAACTTCCCCATCAGGGCCATTAGTGAAAAAGGCTTTGGGGTTCTTAATGGGAAGATATTCGTTTTCTGTAAGTTAATTTTATAATTAGAAAATACTGAAAATTCGTTTATGAGCTTTAATATCTTTTCACTGTCTGAAATTGGGGTTGTACAATAAATAATAAGATCATATGCTGACATTAATATTTTATTCCTATAAATTATTGGTGCATTATGATACAAATTTTGCTTGATATATAAAAATAGGGTTCTAGATATAGGTTAAACAATAAGGGGACATGGGACAACCCTGGCAGTACCATTTTTAATCTGTATTCTGTTAGAATAAGTCCTATTGATGTATAGCGTAGTGTATGGATTACTATATAATATTTGTAGCATCTGAATGAATTCTTGGGGCAAGTTAAAATAGGGTAACACAGCAAACAAAAAATTTATGTCTACTCTATCAAATGCTTTCTGGGCATCTATTATAAGAGCATAGATATTAAAGTTGTTTTTTTAGCATACGTCATCATATTATGCAGTGTAAGTGTGTTATCGCTGGTTTGTCTAGTTGCCATAAATCCAGCTTGTTCCTTAGAAATTAGATATATCAAAACCTTCTTTAGTCTCGATGCTATAATTGATGTTAAAATTTTCATATCCACATTCATTAGTGCTATTGGTCTGTAATTATCTGGGTTAAGGGATCCGAATTGGTTTTATGTATGAAAATTGTTTTTGACGCATTGAGGTGGGGGTCACTAATTTTATTTTTAGTTATATAATTAAATACATGAGACAATTCTTTTCCCAAACTATCAGCAAACTCTTTGTAAAATTCAGCTGTAATACCATCAGGCCCTGGCGACTTATGTACTTTCATATGTTGAATTGTATATACTATTTCTTCTTTAGAAATAGGTTTAATCAGGTCACTTTGCAGGCTCTCTTCTAATTCTGGAAAGTTAATTTTTGCAGAAAACTTTTATTCTGGTTATGTAGAGACCTATCAGTTTGCCCTCATACACCTTAGTATAGATTTTCCCAAAAACATCAACAATATCCTCAGTTTTAGAATATATTGTGTCGTTATACTGGATTTCGAAATATATCCAGTTGTTTTGATTGATTTATAATCCTTGCCAGTGCTTTTGATGGTATTTGAACATTATTAGCATATTTCACTAAACACCTATGTTCTTGAAGTGTTAATTTATTATTATGAAGCAAAAGAGATCCCTTTGAAGCTTCAACATTTCCTCCTCAGTTTGAGCGTTAAAATTCTGAATCAGCTCATTATCAAGTTGTTTTATTCTTATTTCTAGTTTTTGAATATCACTATTATGAATTTTCTTATAATATGAGGCTTTTTGTATAAGAAATCCTCTAATTTGAGCTTTAGCTGTTGCCCATTCAATGTCAGGGTATGTTTTTGGAGCTTCAAGCTATCTGTAAATTCTTTCAAATATTTTATAATTCCATCTGCTATCTCTTTTTTACTTAAAAGATTTGGGTTGAGTGACCAATTATAACCCCTATGCCTTCTTGTGTCTTTTAAATCTTTAGAAAATTTTAATGAAATTTTTGAGTGATCTGATAGATGACGAGTATGTATAACCACCACTGGTTCTAAATTCGTTAGTGCTTTAGATATCAAAAGTAATCTATTCTAGCCCACATTTTGTGGCATGGTGAATAGAAGGTATATTTATTTGCATTATTAATATCTTGTGAATAAGAAAAGGGGTCATATAATTGAAAATCTTCCTTAAAATCATTTAATGCTATCCCGCCCTGCTTATTAAATGCTCTCTGTGGACAAGACCTATCCAACTTTGGATTTTGATAGGTATTCCAGTCCCCACCCACAACAAAATAATAACCATCATATTGTGTTAATATTGGATATAATGATGCTATGAAACTGTGTTGATCATTGCATGGGGCATATATATTCAAAAGTAGGATAGGTTTATCAAATGCATTATCCGATAAAATCACATAACACCATCGCCCATTTGGATCCACTTTGGAGTCTAAAATCCTATCTTTGTATTGGGTTTTGATAATTATAGCCACTCCAGCACTGTTTGTCTTACCTTCTGATGTCACTAGCTCTCTAATCCAGTTCTTTTTTCTAATATCATTCCATTGTTCATTCATCAAATGTGTTTCCTGTAGAAATACAAACAGTGCTTTGTCCTGTAATAATATGTGTAGCAACAGCTTTCTCTTCTTCAAGTTCTGGAGCCCTTTAACATTCCATGAGTTCAACTCCCACATTCACAGGTCTTGGTATCAAATAACAATATAAGAGGGAATTATGAAATTGACATGTATTGACTGTACACTATATCTAATCTGGAAGCATTTCCTACATCCCGTCCCTAACCAGTGCTTACCCACTTTACCCCTGGACCAGGATTTATATAGGTCTTGTATAAGAGAAAATATAAACAAGGTTAAACACACCAACACATTGAAAAACTTCAGGTAATAACATTTAAAACATTTCCTAAACATACAACCTATATATTCTAGCATATCTACATCAAAGTCTAAACTACACATTCCCTACCAAACACCGCTACTTAACTACAGCTTTGGTTTAACTATTAGTTAAACAAATCTCATTTCTAAGGTTATTACTGTGTAAAGGAAAGTTTTAGTAGATTGGGTACTTATTTTATCCTACCTTAAGTATCTGTTTTGTTGCAATCATTATGTACATAAACTTTTTACAGAAGAGAGGAGAGAAAAAAAAATACATCCTACATTTTAGATCTGTACCCTACACAGTGCCTGCCACTCACTGCATATAGTAAAACAATTTTGGTTCACACCTATAAAAGAAAAACAGTAAAAGTACATGTTATTATGTGCTTTAAGTACATACTGTAATGTTATTTAGTTATAAAAGAACATTATCATATTATTTTCAGTTCTCTTTGTCTTTTCAAGCCAGGAAACCATCAGAAATACTCACGACAAGGGACCTCTTTCACAGCAGGACCACAAGAAGTATTACATCCAAATCTACACTCTCAGTTGAAATCCAGGCATTTCCTGTTTACCACACAATGGAAATAGACCTTGGAGGCCATAAAAGTCTGAAAACCAGACAGCAGACCCTCAGATTAGCATAAACAAACAGTTTTATTGCTTTTTCAGAGGCCTGAACAGTTTAGTGAAGAAACAAAGGATTAGAAAAGCCTTGAGGTAAAATACATGCTGGATCTGACTACAGGAACATGCCAGTCTCAATTGAAGTTCTTTTCAGCCCTCTGATGCAGGTAGAACTTTAAAACTTTCAGAAACACTTCTTTTGCCTGATTTTTATTGGAAACAGAATATTTAGTGCCATCCACCATAAATGTAAGCATATTGGGGTATTTCATCTGGAATTTAATTTGTTTATCAATCAGAAATTTACAGTAAGCAGATAAAGACTGTCTAGCCTGCCTTACTTGTAATGGTAAATCTTGAGCCAGAAATATTTTAACATTTTTCCACATAACATAGCCACCATTTTTTTTTACAGTAAACAGTATTTTGCTAACATCTTGAAAGTTCAATATCTTAACATATACAGGTCTAGGCATAGTAGAAGCTTGTACCTCTCTCAGCGCTCTGTGTGCCCTTTCTATTACAATCTGTTTCACCCCATCGGCATCATTTAACAGTATTTGAAATATTTGTGTTATGGCTGGTATTAGCTCTGCATACTGGATGTTTTCAGGGATTCCTCTTATAATAATATTATTTCTTCTAGACCTTGCTTCTAAATCAATAAGTTTATTTTGCATGGCTTGTACATCCACATCACATACCTTTGATTTTTTCTCCAGCATGTCAATTTTGTCCTCTATTTCAGAAATTCTGGTCTCAGTTTTGTCCATTCTCTGAAGCAATTGATTGCATAAAACTCCAAATGTTTGTATTTGTGAGGTCAAGTCCTTTAGAGCTTCCTGTATAGGTAGTAAAGCGTGCTTGATATCCTCCATGTTTAGTGGCTGATCAGTCCTGGATCTAGTTTCTGGTTTCTGTTGTTCCTGCTGTCTAGTAATCCTTTGTTTTTGCAGTTCCATCCTTTACTGGCGACTGTAGTTCTGACAACTTTGTCTTAGTAGTAGTTGTTTCCATGGTTCTTCCTTGTTGCAAGATTTTTCTTTCCCCAAGCAGAAAGGCAGAATAAAGAAAGCACACGGTCCTTTATTTGTTTCTCTCTTCAGAGCAAAGTAATCACTTGTAATCCTGATGGATAAATACTTTTTTTTCTCACTTTTTTAACTGATTTTAGATTAGGTCAGTATAAATGCAACTTTTTATCATCAATTTGATGTTTAAACCTCCTGATATCCACTCAGATCAGAGATTTTCCTCGGGTTAATTGAAGAGCTGCAGTTTAGCAGTGTTTACAGCATGGCAGCCATCTTTGAATCCAAATCATGTTTGTAATTTCTAACTGTGAAAAAAGAAACTTGTTCAGAATCCACTGGAGAAAGCCAATATGAAAATGTAACATATTCTATTTTAACCTGTGTGGCAGAAAGCCAGTGGGGTACCAAACTGAAATGCTACTGTTGATCCAAGGGGTAGTCGGAGAATACATTTTTGTACTTGTGTGTAATTATTGCTGCCCCAACCCACCTAAAAATTAAAAAAATCGAAACGACCCCCAACACTTAACAAATGTTTGCATCACTTTCTCTCTTAACTATAAACAGATATTTTTTTCAATCTATAAAACTCTTATTGGAGACATTAATTTAGGTAGTTGTGGACATAATATGGCATAAAAAAGCAATTGCTTCTCAACATAATGTATAGAAAATTGCATTCAGTAGAATACAAAGAGTATGCCTATCTACTCCCTTGTGCTGGATAGCACGTTAGAATACACTTATGCATGCTTAATTTGCTTGCCTCACCCACATACCCCCAGTGTCCACCTATGACTCTGGTTATAACAGGATTGAATGTCATTTCAGCAGTATTGAGATCTTGGTGTTCACTTACAGCAAGCAGTTGTCAACAACTCCAAATTAGTTAAGAGTTATTATCAGGAATCAAAAAAAATCCCATGTCTTAGACACACAAGAAGTGTTAGAGGACTCTCAAAGTATTTTTTGAGGGGCGGGCAGTAAGAAATAAATCAGGTACACTTAAATATTACATATGTAACATTTGTAAATATAGAAAAAAATGGAAATTCCATTTCAACAGACTAAATTTAAAGGAAATAATACAAGTTTTCTGATATACATAGCACACTGCTTATGTAAAGCATTTTAAGTGGGCTTAACACAGAGGAAAGACTAAGAATAAGTGTGCAATACAAGATATAAATAAAATAAATTCATGTAATGCTTTAAGCATACACAATACCAGAACAGAACAGGATGTAACATTTGAAATCATGGTAATTGATAATCTGCGTCTATGTCCCTGGAGGGTCGAATTCTGATTAGTGTTACAGGCAAACAGCAATGTGAATTGGAGGGTCCTAGTGATAAAGGGTTAAATAAAGGATTTTCTGAAGTACTAACCCCATCAGAATATAACATTCCAGCTCCGAACACCTCATAATCAAAAACCTAAAACACTACTTTTACTGGCTTTGCAAACTATTTTCAGATAGGGATTATTATGAAACAGGCAAAACAGCTTAACCACGGGCAAATCACTCTGTGGGAGAAAAAAAAAACAGCAGGCATCTTTTCCTTAATTAGTGTAACTGTAGTCAAGAAGCTCAAGACACAGCTTTTTTTTCAGATCACCGATTAATAAGTTTAATTTACTACAGATAGAAAACCTTGCAGAACAGTTCTAAAGTCTTACATACTTACAACATGATGCCTCTCAGACAGCATTTCAGCTGACAATAAATAATTATCAGATCACAGAAAAAGAAGATGTACATTTCTACACTGCCATTAACAACTGGTTTAAGGAATTATCCAACATCCTCCAAATGCCATGATATAATGCATATCATTGCTTCAGTCTCAAAGGAACTGTGAAAGGTTAGTATATCTCCATACATAACAACAGAAATGCCAAAGTGTTACATACCAATCTAAGATGAAGTAAGTGCCCATATTATTATAAATGGAAAGTTCCCTTCTTAGCATACCTCTCAACTGTCTTGATTGTCACAGAATGCCCAGATTTTTGGCTCATGTTTTTGGTTTCTTCCTCATAAAATTTGTGGTTTTCTGGCACATCACTGAGGACTGAAGTCACTAAATAATGACAGGCGTTTCATTTTCAGAGTTAAAATCCTTCAGAAAATGCATGTTAACACAACACCTGTTATTCTAGCAATAAGTTTAAAATAGCAGTATTTAAAACCTGTCCTTATTTATGGGTCTTTGCTTCCCAATTATTTTAGGCATTGTCGAGATTTTTGAGCTAGGAAGTTGGGAGGTATGTTTCCTAGGTTACCATATGCTTTACATGGACTCTCAGAAATGAATAATTCCTTAATAGACTAATAGATATAGAGGTTAAAATCAATACTGCCATTTGGTATTTCAATTGCCTTACTATCCACTGGAATAACTGCAACAGCAACAATGGCTTATATACAATCTCTTTGTCTTACTCTTACAGAATTATGTGTTATAATTAATGGCAATAAACAGAACAGACATTAAAGTTTTATCCAAGTTGATATTTTCAAAATATATCTTCTTCTTTCGTCTTTTTCCCAGTTAGGGGTCGCCACAGGGGATCACCTGTCTGCTCATGATAGGCAGTGGAGTTTTTACGGTGTTGAGTTGCCAGACCGGTGCCCAACCTTCCACGGAAGAAACACACATGCACACACTCATGCCTAGGGCCAATTTAGATTGTCCACTCCACCTACATCTTTGGGATGTGGGAGGAAACCACAGCACCCGGAGGAAACCCATGTGACTGCAGGGAGGACATGCAGACTCCGCACAGAAGGCACCCCAGCCGAGGATCGAACCAGAGAACCTCTTGCTGTGAGGTGACAATGCTAAAAGCTGCACCACCATGGCCGCCCATATTTTCTAAATATATAAATCAACTAAAATGTAGTTTGGACTATTTAATAACTGCACAGAGTCTTTTTTTTTAAATTTGGCTAGACGTTGCATGGACTGAAACTGAATGTGATTAATGTCATTCTAATTCAAGCTAGATTTTAATGAAAACACCAGGCAAACTCCCATTTTTTCCTTAAAGGTTAATATTTTGTGATATATTCATTTATCAGAATTACTTCAAGTACTTCTTATGATATTTTAATATGTTACATCACAAACTGTCTGACATGGGATTTTGCCATACTGAAGTAATTTTATTTCATAGCTTCACATTTTTGTCTCCCAAAATTCATTTATTAAGTCCTTTCCTTTAATTTGGTTGAGAAAAAGTTAAGCTATGAGGAAAAATCACTTCAGTACGACAGAATAATACATAATTTGCAATATCCTTGTCAACACAATTTCCAAAAAGTGAAGGTTCAGAGATTACTTATGAAAAAAAACTGGCTCATTAACTGGAGTTACTCAGAAAAGTTTTAACAAATGTTACTCTTTCTATATATTTATACTTTCTCATAGGTAATGCATGTCATGCACTCTGGAATATGAATGTCTGTTTCAAAAGCCTATGCCAAGAATAAATCCTGGCAGAAATATTAACCATACAATATCTGTTAACAAAAGCAATAAGCATACCTCTCAACTGTAAAGCTTTTCACACGATGTACAGCTTTTTGCCTTGTATTTTTGGTCTTTCCCTTTTTAAAATTTGTGGATTTCTGGCAGATCACTGAGGATTGAAGTCAACTAGTATTGACAGTCATTTGACTTTCCGACTCATATTCTTCAGAAAATACTTGCTATCTCAAAATCTGTTATTCTAGCAACTTTCTTAGTTTATGAGCAAAATTTAAAATTTGTCCCTATTTTTGGACCTTTGCCCCACATTATTTTCGGCTTTGTACAGATTTCTTCAGCTAACAGGTAGATAGGTATGGCACTAAGCATGACACCACCTAGTGACTGACACCTCTGCAATAATTAAACCGACTATAAAAATATGTGGGCATCTCATTGTAGGATTAAGAAGCATCTTCCCTGCCAATAAAAACAGTCAAAATCAGTATTGCAAGTCAGTGCAAGGGACAGGGCTGTGACTTCACAGGCAGTAGCAGATTAGCCATTTAATCTATTCAGTTTTGAGTGCTTCCAATGTGGTTAGTCAGCCTATGAGGAGCCAGGCTGGCCTCTGTCCCCTTCCAATATTGTCTCTTCATTAAACTGTCCATTACAGTACAGATCTTAATAAAATATGTTTTAATGTTACTGATTACGGATGGCTTCTGTTATGGTAACACTACACTTATCCTATCAGAAATGCAACCATTGCACATCTTGCTAAGAAAGCTTATCAAAAACATGTACTTGCTTCAAATGTGAACCAGCAATAATGGCAACTGTAATAATTGCTTCTCCATTCCTCCTGCATCACCATATGGGGGGGGGGGGGTCTAACCCTTCACATTCAGTGAAGTTTATTACTACACAGCTAATGTTCATGTACAGAGGACAGGGGCAGCATACATGTCATGTTGATTCAAATCAACCACCCCATACTTCAATAATTTGGCACACAAGGACTTGGCCTAGTATGCTGGGGTGCAGGGTCACTTTCCTCCAAGCTTTGTGCTGCTTTAGTTCATGTTGTTCCTGTCACTGCATGTCAGTCCATGCTGTCAATCTTTTCTCAGGTTTTTGTGAAGATTTACCTTGCAGTTACATTAATCTATAAATTATGCATCAATTAATAACCATTTTGATAAGATGTTCTTTTGGGTCAGTGGGAGCAACCTGCTGAGATTCAATGGGATCTGACTTAGCCATGTGAAACCCTCTGAGTAAGAATGCTAAACCAGCAGATATTGTGAATAACATAGCAAACTGTGAATGAGTGAGTGCTTCATCCATTTTTACTACATTCAAATGCAAACGTATCATTATTTTTAGCTGACAATCATACCTCTCAACTGCTCCACTCTTGGAAGAACTCCTGGAAGAGTGATCCAGTTTTAAACATTAAATCTGCATCTGCAATCAGGGCCAGCCCTAGGCCAATTGGACCTGTTTGGCTCAATAGAGCCCTAGTCCCTCAGCAGGCTCCGTACCAGGCTGTGACAGTCATCATGCAATATATGGTTCAGCAATTTGTCTGGGAGGCACTACAGAAAAGTGAAAGGCATTTTCCTAATGGTAATTTTGCTCCCTAGTAGCTACAAGTCTCATTAATGGAGAGAAAAGCATTTCCCATGATGCACTGCATTAGTGACCAGTCCAGTACTAGTAGTAACTGCAGCTCTGTGCCTCTTGCATGGCTTACTGAGTTTGCTGCTCACACTCCCATGCTGATCAATAGCTGCTGCTGACTGCTCAACAGGGTTTTTAGTCCCAAACTGGTTGAATTTGCCATCTGATTTTGTGTGCCTCTTAAGTTACTGTCTCTTGCTGAAAAGGGCTTTATAAATGGTTGATACTGAATACACTTACAAGACATAACTGTGGAATAGTTAGTCTCAAACTACATGAAAGCAAGCACTAATAATCATAAAAAAGAAAAAAAACAGACACTGTGATGTGAGATAATGTCTGATCACTACAACTTGTGATAGAGTGTTACCAATTCAACATTATGGCAGAGAAGTACTTCGTGCAGTAACAGAGTGAAACAGAATAACTCAGAGAAGTGAAATATGAGGTATGTGCATGTGTTGAGTAGAGGGAAGCAGATGTGGATAGAAAACTGATTCACTTGGCTCAACATGGGACAAAAGTTCCAGACACTTTTTGACTCATAAATGTACTGCAAGGTTATCACACTATAAGCAGAAATTTAAAGTTAAAAAATTGACAGGCTGGACTGGGGAGAAGACATTGGAGTAAGTATATTAGAGAAAGCTGAACAAACTCTGTGGGTTTTAAATGTTCTGCCCACATCCATAAGGGTTTGTTAACGCATTCTGACTTCCACCTGCCTACCAAAACACAATGTTTTGTGACTACTCTAAATTATCCATGTATGTGATCCTAACTGTTGCCCTTCTGACCAGGGGTATGGCAGAAAATAACTACATGTATTAGTCCAGTTATCCAGATTAGATAAATAAAACTAAACTTTCAGAAATAGTTATTAGTAGGGTGATAACTGAGCAATGCCATTTCAAAGGAAATACCTGAGATTATTACTGTTGTTGTTAAGCATTCTGAGGACATTCAGTTTTATGTGATTTTTTTTTTTTTTTTTTTGGAAACAAATCAATTGTAACAAGGTATGTAAATTAAATGGGTAAAGAACTCTAATCATTCAGAGCAGGAACAAAAGATGATTGGAAGCAGAAGAAGGAAGGGGTAATATCAGATGAAGATATATTTGGGATGTTAGATATTGTTCACTCTTTTCAGCCCTCCCCATTTGTCCCACATCCATTGAGCAAAGCTCCACTGACTCATCTGTCCAATACTTCCTGGCATCCAAGGACATTGGGCATGGGAAGTGAGCACCTGGGTCTCTGATGAGTCACAAGATTTCATCAGGTTTCGTATTTCAAAATGGGACTATATCTTAGTAACATGGTGTGCTTAGTGTTGTCTGGAGTTTGTGAAATACTTAACTTACAAATATTTTTCTTTTTTTTTTATTTCTTAATTTAAAGTTTGATAATCAAGATTGAGCAAAGCTCAACCTAGAGAATTGTGATTCTCAACACTGTGGAAATATAACCAAAGAAACAATAAATATTATACCATGATCCCCCCAAAACGTGCACACTGATTGGCCAGCGTGCCCGTTGTAAATCGAGTTATACTAATGGAAAAAGGTCCAGTCGCCCAGACTTTTTTCCATTAGTATAACTCGGTTTTTTAAAACACTGTCTCGCTATGTTAAATGGGTTTAACATAGCGAGACAGCTTTAAAATAAGCAACGGAGATCTCCGTTGCTTATTTTAAAGCTGTCTCACTATGTTAAACCCATTTAACATAGCGAGGCAGTGTTTTAAAAAAAAGCAACGGAGAAAGCAAGATCTCCATTGCTTTTTAGTTTGCTATGTTAAATGAGTTTAACATAGCGAGACAGTTAAAATAAGCAACGGAGATGTCCGTTGCTTATTTTAAACTGTCTCGCTATGTTAAACTCATTTAACATAGCTACTAAAAAGCAACGGAGATCTTGCTTTCTCCATTGCTTTTGCCCACAGCTCTGATGTACTGCGCAGGCGCGCAGTACATCAGAACTGCCGCGGATACCAGACATCTGCGGAAGGGCAGTAAACAGGCATTATACTATGCCATTATTTAAGAAAAGTAATAGTTTCTTTTCTTAAATAATGTCATGGTATAATAGCAATAACCCACTTCTGGGTGTGGGTAATGCTAAATTTACCCACGGTTGGCTTTGTTTGGTCCCTCAGGCTTCGCCCTCGGGACCAAACCACGCCAACCGTGGGTAAATTTAGCATTACCCACACCCAGGCGTGGGTTATTGCTATAATAATACATATCAAGTCAACAGTAGGAATGTAAAAGTAAGCAGAAAGGTATTAAACTGTGATAATATGTAACAAGGGAGTATAATCATAAGTAGATGTGATACAAGAATGCAGTTAGTAAAACTGGTAAGAAAAGAAACTATACACTGCCATAACAGAACATAATATAATATGATATAATATAACATAATTGTCTTTATTTAGAAAATAATATACAAGAAAATGAAAGTATTTGCAGAATGTACAATTGCTGGACATGGGATATGAAGGAGACTAAGGCACAAGTCAAATGAGGTGAAGAATGGAAGAAGCGACACAGAAAAGAGAAAAAATAATAATAAAAAGTAATGTGGAATGGACTACAAGAGGGAAGCACTGCAGGAGATTGGAAACAGATTTACTGCTAAGCTGAGGTACATCAATCTGACGAAGCACCGTATAGACAAAGGGCCTAAGTGACCCATTAAACAGGCCACTTATAGTGTGCCTGAGTGAGTTAAGCAGACAGAGAGAGAAATTATAGGCAATATTGGATCTGGGAGTAATCCTGGAATCCAGTAGTTTACTTCTGCTTTAACATGTCTTATGACAAAATCTAAGCTAATAAAAAACATATTGTTATATCTTTAATACTTAGTAATAGCATATATTCCTGATACCTAATCTGAAATAGTCTTAAATCTAAGAAGCCCACAATTGGAGGGAAGGTTGGGGGGGCAGTTGTGAGGACCCACCAAATTATCTAAATTGGGCCCCATAATCGCTAAGGCTGACTCTGCACTATGCTGCACTAATATGATGAGGCACACTCCATTAGCTCAAAAAGCTTCTTGGATAGCAGACAAGCCTGTCATCTATCACTACCACAGGCTTTTTAAAAAAGCTGAAGACATTGCAGTTAAGTTTGGATTATCTGTAGAGGAGAGTAAGCCACTGACTTAGTGTGCACATGTGGCAACTGAATAATTTACTGTGTGTGTGTTGGCATGCATGCTTGGGGAGAAGTTGTAGCCTCTCATCTGTCATGACTTTGTAGAACATCCTTGTTTTGCCAGCTGTGTTTATTCTGTGGTGTATCATTTTCTTTTAAAGAGAAATCACTGAGGATTACAGTCAGCCAATAGTGTCAGTCATTAGAGAGTCATACATATTGCTGTTCAGAAAATGCACAATGCAAATCCTGTTGTTCTCTCAATCTTTATATGAGTTTAAGCTGGCTGGTGGTTACCAACAAGGATTACAATGCAAAGCTCTTACTAAAATGCTTCCTGTACTCAAACTTATAAGATCTGCTTCCTATCACATGCCTTTGCCTTTTGGACGACTTTGAGTAAGTCAAGTTAGTGTTTCTTTTTTGGGGGGTGTTTGTCCTTGACTTTGTCTTTGGCTTTGAGCAGAGCTGATCAAAGAAGGTGAAAGGGAGTTTGGTCTGTTCCTAATAAAATTTTGTTTTTCTCTTGCAGTCACTAAATAATGACAGGCATGTAAGTTTTAGATTTAATATCCATCAGAAAAATGCTTGCTAATGAAATTATTTTTTTTATTGATTTTCTAAACATAAAGAACAATATTTAAAATCTGATTCTTATGTAGGATCTTTGTATCTGCATTTTCCATTTGTGCTAGAAGATGAAAGGGTAGGGGAGAGCTGCAGTTGTTTGCCCTGGATGGTTCTGACAGTAGTGAACTGAGGTACATTTCAGGTTCATTATTTATGTATTTATTTATTTGATCTCAGGCAGACCGCTGTATGCACAGTCATAAAAGTGGCTGTAAATGATGGTTACATCTGTGTGTGTGTGTGTGTGTGTGTGTGTGTGTGTGTGTGTGTGTGTGTGTGTGTGTGTGTGTGTGTGTGGACATAGTTCTAAACTACCCCCAATTTTGCCTTATATTTTTCATCTGTTCCTTGCAAAATCTGTGGATTTCTGTCAAACCATTGTGGACTGCAGTTTCTAAGTAATGACAGACATGGGAGTTTCAAAGTTTATATCCTTCACAAAATGTGTGCTAATGCAAAATCTTATATACCCAGCAACTTCCTAAGTATGTAAGAGCAATATTTAAAATTGGCCCCTGATTTTGGTTCTTTGTACCCTATTCCTGAGCTAAGAGGTTGGGAGGACATGGGGGCAGAGGGAGTCAATGAATTGCACTGTACGGTTCTGCCATCAGCAAACTGAAATACATTTCTATGTCATTACTATGGTCATACAAGTGATTGTAATTGATGGTCACATCTGTGTGTGTGTGTGTGTGTGTAATTACACACAGCAAAGCTTCTATGATGTTATTTTGAGCAGAAGGGGTACAGGACTGTGGAAAAATTGCAATGCATTTTGTGCAAAAATATGAGAATAATCAGTAGTTTGGACAGGTGATGACACAGTTCTGCAATGTCATTCCAACTGGATCGGTGCATTAAGGAACTAAAATAAGCAAAATATTTTTTTTTTCCTGGGAAGAAAAGACATGCATGTTAAATGTTCCAGACTGGCAAGAAGACTGAGGCCATACTTAGTTTTAAATGCTTGCAGCTCTGGTTAATTTAAAGCTTTGTCTGTGTTTTGTATTTGTTTAACTGCAGCATAAATGTGTGTTTAATGATGTTTTAATAACCATGGCTTGGACAAATAAAAATATAGAAACTTTCTAGTAATTCAGTTAACCATTTTATAGTTATGACTGACAAATCTAACAAGCCAAGAAAATATGAATGTGTACTTTTTAGAGTACAGAAAGGGTACATTTTTCTGGTACATTTATAGATGTGCCTCTCTTAGCACCACAAGGCTCCTAGATTTATAGTTTGTACCTGCCAAGAGGTCAGATTTATACATTTATCCCCCCAGGACAGCAAATTTACAGATATGCAAATTCTGAGTTTTATAATTTTGGACCCTTTGCTACAATTTTGATGACCCTCTGCTATGATTTTGAAAGTTAATAGGTTGAGTTGCATGGTGACAGTTATGAAGGTCCAAATTTTTTTCCACATTAAAGCCCCAGGGATTCCTGGGCCCTTCTACCTGCCTCATATTTGAATGCAATTCTGTTTTCTAGATAATGTTTCATTCCCAACAAGATCAACTCCCCTGCCTTTTTGATTCTACATAGCCTGTCATTAATGTTTTTTTATACATTGCAGCAATCTTTGCATATAAAAATATATTCAGTCATATAATTGTATTTCCATAACAGGTACATCGCCTGATGGCACACTTCAGGCTTCATGTAGCTTCATTTACTGCACCCAGACAGCAAGGAAAAGGGCACTGGTGCAAACCAGGTATATATGCATGAGATGGCCAGAAAGTGAAAAGAATCTGGACTGGCCCTTGCTACTCCAACCTTTCCAGGGTCTATACAAAAGAAAATCAGTTAATTGCCACCTTAGAACACAATGGTTAGTGGCAAACAATCAGTGAATCTACAGCAATGATCACAACATCACTCATTACAACTAGCATATCTTATAAAGTGGCTTCATACCTGAAAAGAGTTATGGCCCATGACATTACCACTTGCAAAAATCCAATTTTATATAACCTGCTATAGTTTTCATTTTCTATTGACATTTCACATAGTCAGCTTTACAAAATTATTAGGGAACGTGATCAATGTACTAATTAACAATACTAAATCTATCTAATCTTCATTGTAATCCTCTGTGGATGACAATGTGGAAGAGGATGGATTTTTTCAATGGCCTGAAATACATGACAGTGGGAATGGAAGTGATGCAAAAATGCAAGAAATAGTGATCTAACCTCTGACAGTTACAAATTAAAAGTGAGTGTAATAAAATTGCAAATAAATGCATTAACTGAAAGAAAAACTCAGAGAAACAACTTAAGGTGTCAGGGGGATGAAACACAGTAATATGACTAAAGGATAAAACTGTTTAATGGCTATCAGACATGCTCTCAGCCTATGGCATAAATGCAGAAAAGCATGTGACAAACTTAATGGACACAGAGGTGTGACTACAGGGGAATTAGCAGCAGGAGAAAATTCTAGTAAGCTCTCTTTACATATATTCATATCAAATCATCACGGCAAAATAATAATCTCTCCTGGAACTGCCACATCATGAGGGTTAGCCATAAGCTGAAAGCATTGTAGTACAAGGAATAATAAAATAATTTGAGACTAGCGGAACATAAAGCATTCGCTGTGTAATTACTACAGGCCATAAGGCAGAACTTCATGGCAACTTTTCCTAAAGGATACAACAAAGTGAGCTGTCCAGACATATCCATTTTTAGTTGTGTATCAGCATCTCATGAATGTAGATAAAAATCATTACAGATGAAAGGTTTCCAGGGAAAACAGTGGAAGGAGAACCAAAGCAATTTCTGCTTGCTAAATGTAACATATCTTGATTTGTACATGCACTGATGCAGTAATGACCTAGTACATTATGGATGTCTGAGTTAGAAGAAGATAAAAATAAAGGGATGAAGTGTGATGAATGAGCTGCATGTACTTCTTCCCCAAGATTACTTAAAATGATTACCAGAGATGTAACCTAACACTTAAAGGAATTTCATAAAATGAAGGAAATATACTAAATCAGCTTTGTGTGTCCAGTTGTATGTATGACAAATCTCAGTAGCAGCAACTCTACTTATGTCTGCAGATTCCTGGAGAATATAAGATAAACTACCATGAGATGTACATCTCACAGTAATTTTGTTTGGATTCAGAGACAGCCCTACTGCAGTGCTGCAACACAAAGAAGTGCAGCAAAGCAACATGCTGTCTTTGTGTCTATCCCCCCCCCCCCAGAACTGCCTGTTGTAAGGCATTTATGCAGCTAAGTCATGCACGGAATTGTTTAGCTGTGTACAGTAGCACAGCTGCTCCTTGCTGCTTGTTGCAATGATCACAAGCAAAAGGCTGTGTTTATCCATAGTGGTAGAGGTAAGTGGTGGGGAGTTTAGTGGTCAGATAGTGTTTGGGAGTATATGAGTGCTTGTTTATCTGAGGGGCTGCATGTGTGAGTATGTATCTGCTTCAGATATTACAGTGGGGGTGGGTTAGGTGTGTGTGTGTGTGTGTGTGTGTGTGTGTGTGTGTGTGTGTGTGTGTGTGTGTGTGTGTGTGTGTGTGTGTGTGTGTGTGTGTGTGTGTGTGTGTGTGTGTGTGTCTGTGTGTGTGTGTGTGAGTGTGTGTGTGAGAGAGAGGGGGGTGGCTATCATACTTCCACACACCCCTAGACTTATGAGCAAAGCCTGCAACTTTAAATTGCAAGGATGTAGGGAATCCATCATTGAGAGCACTAAAGACATGGGTTGTAAGGAACACTGGATACCAGGAAGATTTTTACACACTACCATGCTTTAATGGCACTTACACAAGATGTAGGCAGGAAGGAAACACTAGGCATCAGGGATAACAGATTGTGCATTATAGGCATTAATACAACATATGGGATGGAGGGAACCCTAGCCGCCAAAGATAAATCTGAAGTCATGGGTTGGGGAAGAACTAGTCACAAGAAATTACACTTTCATTTTGTGCCTTAATGGCACTTATACATAATGTGGAGTGAGAGGGAAACTAGCTACCAGGGATACTCCATATGGCATGAGCAGGGAATAAAAAAGATTCCAACCCTATACCCTCCCACCTCCTGCAGTGGATAAGTTAGCGCAACTGTTTTTTTTTTTTTGTTTTGTTTTGTTTTTTAACATGCAACAAAGATCTCAGGCATTATTCAATGACTACAACAGTTTTTGAGTTACAAGCGAGATAACAAGAGAACATAAAGTTTTTCCCCTCAACTTCGTAAAGCAAGAATGCTAGACCCAGCCAAAACAGATGGTGGGACAAACAAAGACACACAACCAGGGACGGATTTTAAGTATTCCACCAAACAGCTTAGAAAGTTGCTAATCTAACAGCTTTTGCATTGCCGTACATTTGTTGCACCCTATGAAGTGTGAAGCTCTAATGCCTGGCTTTCATGACTAGCTGTAATCAATCATGATTTACCAGGGCAGGAAAAAGGATACATTAGGGATGTTCTGACAATACAGGGACAAGTATATGTGTGTGTGCGCATCTTTCTGTCTGTCTGAATGTGTTTATTGTTTGTGTGAGAGAGAATGGGGGAGGGGTGTCTGTGCTAAAATGATGCATCAGCTGTGAGAGAGAATGGGGGAGGGGTGTCTGTGCTAAAATGATGCATCAGCTGTGATTGTTTGTTACGACAGGAAAGTGCTGATCAGCACTCATGGCACTTTAAAGTGATTCAGAGACATGCAAATTAGCTGATAATGAGCTATTTCTTCATTATAGCTAATTCGCTTCTGAATACAATAGTATTGCATTGCATCATGGAAACAGGGTATTTTCCAGCAGCCCCTAATGAAAGCTCTGGGTATTTTTTGAATTTCCATCTAAATGTTAGAAGTGTCCTGCTGTAGGTAACCATGGATATGCACTTCATGTGACCATTATAGAGATGTCTGTTTCTTAAGTTGGGTGTATTATAAGCATAAAGAGCTCACAGATGCATAAAATATCTTACTGAGAGTTAACAGTCTACTTATGGCTAAGCAGTAATTGCATATCCAATGATTTCTTGCACCTAACATCACACCATGCTTGACAGATAATTCTTACTGCATAGTAATGCTGTTCTGATTAGGTACTTTTTGCCTTTGCTTTTCTGTCCTGCTGTAGCAAAAGGAGACCAGTTAGGGGGACATGGTTGTGATTAAACCACAGGTCATAAAATTATATGATTAGCTGAAACTAACATCGGATGATGGAAATATCCTTCCTAAAAAGGTGTAGTAAACCTGGAATAGAAAACATAAAGTTGAGGATGGAGCCTCCTGCATGGGATTCTTTCCCACTCATTGACCTGTTTCCAAAAATGTGTGACTGCCATTTCAGACTATCAATGGAATCTGCTAATGTGTCTCTCACACTGATATCCTAAGCACCTGCCAATGTTCTATGCATCTGTTTTTACTACCCTTAACTTCAAGATAACCAAACAAAACATTACAGTTTGACTAAACCAAGCATGCAGCACATGCTGGGGGACTCACTATACTCCTGCTATGAGGCTATCAAATCAGGTGTTAGTGTACACTGCAGAACATGTTCCTCATAAAGTTAGCAACTTAAGTGTCATGCATTCTGCACTAATATACTTCATTAAAGTGTAACTAAATAGTTTTTTATTTACATTTAGTGCAAACCGCAGCCTATTCCACACTTGATACAATTATTTTGTAGTATTTAGTTTTCATTAACTAGATGAGGCCCCGAGACACAAATCCCTTTTACTATGAGTGACCAGAAATCTCTGCTTGCTTCCACTGACTTATTCTGTGTCACATAGCATTCATTTGGAAGTTGTGGGAATCAAAATCATATCTGAAAAATGGGATAGAATCAAATACAATGCACACACAACTTTAGACAGTAACAATTGCTTCTCTTGACAACGTGTCTCACAGTAAGGGGTTGATACTGCAGTCAAAAGTGTTAAAGTTCTGAAGTAGCACATTAAAACTTCAAACACATTATACAGACTTTATTTTGCATCTGCAAAACTGACTTTATATAACATTCATCGGAGTTCAAAAACATTTGTGAAGCAACTGATAATGACTGTAATTACCATATGAATAATGTTAGAACAATGTTTCAACTTACTTGTTATTGCTGTTCTTAGTAAGTGTAAAATCTGCAGTGGTACTTTCTTAAGCAAATATTCATAAAACAATTAAAATAATTAATCCATAGACAAATTTATAAAGTTTTAAGGACTTAAATGATGTAAAGCTTTGCTCCACATGGATGAATAAGGCAAGATTTCTCAACATTATGTGACATGGTACTAAAAGGGAGTATGTGCTTTGCCATGGCAAAGATGGTCTGCAAGCAAAATGTTGAAATGTTGGCACAGAGCCACCTACACACACACACACACACACACACACACACACACACACACACACACACACACACACACACACACCAACATAAGATGCTCGTCTCACCATAACAGATTACTATAAACCAAAATACAGCGAGTGAGCACATCTGATACTGACCTTATACTCATTAATTACAATCTAGTAAGTGATTGCCCATAGAGGTGGTAGAAAGTCTGAGCCTGTTATCATGTCAGAAAAAACAATTATGTGGTGATAAAGCAACGCTGGAGGTGACTGAACTTAGTATGAGGGTGAAGGAAGTAAAAGCCTCATGTTAGAACTAATACAGTTGGTTTTGCCAGCTTCTGGTATCTTCACATTGGAGTGGACATATACCCTCTGATCAACAGATTGTATTGTGAGATATCTGTGTATAATTAGGTGGTGCTAATGGAAGTACAGTAATCACTGTTTATGTTCTTTCACAAGCTATGACATAGTAGCATGCAGTCAAGTGCATGGATGCAGGTAAAAACATACACATGTCTGCTGACCAGATAATTTGCTGCCTCCAAAAGTTTCACCTCAGAAAAAAATGATCATAGTGACTCCCCGATCAGTTGACAGAGGGTGGCAGTTTTCCATTAAGACAGTTTCACTTGTACCCCAGTCAACCTTTCTCCACACTAAGCCAAGAGCATTTTCGCACCTGAAATGCATGCAGCATGAGTTTAAACCCAGTGCCTCAATGCCTGTAGCTACTGGGCCAGCACTAATAGGATATATTTTACAGTAAATAACATACATTTGTTTCTCAATTTTACTTTACTATGCATTGAAATTTCAGGGCATATTACTATTTTGTTTTATTATGAAAAGTATTTTTAATGGTTTCTTAGTCATATAAAGGTTAGCACCGTAGTTCTGCCTCTGTTTGGAATCTGCACCTTCTTTTAATGTGTCTGTGGAGTTTCACTAGGGTCTCATAAAAACATGCAGAAAGTGGATCAGTGAGATTTTAACCTGCACCTAAATATGCCTGAGTGTACAATTCCTACACAGGCCTGGCATTCTGTATTGCATTAGCTTCCTACATTGTGCCTGGCAGGATAGTATCTATAATTTTGTAACCCTGGAATGGAAAAGTAAGTAACAAAATGAATGAATGAATGAATGAGCATTCATTTAAAATTTGTTTAATAGGTGATATGGATTTCCAAAGGGAACATTTCTGCTGTCACAAATGAATATCAAATTAACCCTGAACATGTTTCCATACATTATGCCAGGTCAACTTGCACACTGGTGATGACCAAGTGAGTGACACTGGCCATGTCTAATTACAGACTGCACACTTGTTTACTACAATTATGTAAGTGACGGGCCCATGGAAGTAAAACAAAGTCTAAGCCTGTTATGACTGGAGAAAACACTGGAAAAATGTTGATGCGACTGAGGAAATGATTAGGTAACCCAGAGGTGATATGTATTATGTTTAAACTGTGTACATCTAGCAACAAAATGTAACAGAAAACCAAACAAATTTCATTCTCTATTTAAAATGGTAACAATTATTCTGGAAAGCCTACAAAAGTGGAACAGCAAATATGTTACCCATTAAAGCATATTGTTTGTTAAACTGAATGCATACGTGCTTGTGGCAATGACATAAGAGAAGACAAGATGTGTATGGTGGGGTGGTTAATTATTTTAATTTTTTCATGAAGTTCATTCTAGTCCCTTGACTAAACTGCATACTTGCCTGTTCGTGAATATTTACACATTCAGCTACTCTGGCTACTCTGTGTGTGTATATTGAGAGTTTGTATTTCTGTTTTTAAAAATAAATAGTTGCATATGTTTTGTGCTACTTCTATTTCATTGTTTTACAGTAAACAATACCTGCTTGAATATCAACATTTCTGTAGTGGAAAACAGTATTTAAAACCTAAATGGCCATGCCCTGTCTTGCAAATAAAATTTTCAAATAGTAATTTCAGACACAATGAAGACACTTAAAACATCTTTCTCACTTTACTACTACATTCTTAATTTCGAAAAGGCAACATTGGTTCTGGCAGCTTTTACACAAAACAATTAATATCATTTCATTAAAGTCTAATTCACTGAAATAACTATCTTTGAATAAGTAATATTAACTGCAACTTTAAAGGTGCACCTGCATTTGTTTTCTGGTTAATACTAACTGATTTTGGTTCCTATTTTTTTTTATTTCAATTTTCACTCTTTACTACATATATAAACTAGTTTTACTGAAGCAGAGAGCTACAAATGTGGTACTGTTTTTTTAACCACAGGCAAGATAGTAAGATTATATAATCCCTTAGTATGATTAAGTCTGGGGAATGATGGGGCCCCTTGCAAAAAAAAAATATTTTTTGTGTGCGTTTTTTCAATGAAATTGACTATGTATGGCTTATATAGTCCAATGAGATTGACACACCATTAAATCAAAATCTAGGAACTTTCTCTACAGATATATGACTTCAGAGAATGTCCTGTTAGTACACATTATATTTCACTGAGTAACCACCAAATGACGTGACAATCAGAAAAACACAAGCAGTCATAGCTTTATTCAGATAAATAAAGCAAAACTCAAGGATTTGTACTCCCCATGTAAGGCGAACGCTTGCCAGTCCTCAAACGTATATGTAGATATAAAAACAACAATACCTCGTGAAACCAAGTGGAATTCCAATAAACAGACAGGAAAGTCCAAATGAAACACTGTATTTATTAAAAATAATGAAAAGAAATAGCTGTAGTTAAGCGCTTTCGTCCACCACTCTACAGGACTTTATCAAAACCAGAAATCCATAAAAAGAAATGGAATATATACTGACAAATTACTGATTCAATTAAATAATAAACAAATAATCTAATTGAAAACAATATAACAATTAAAACAGGCTAACTTAAAGGACCAGAGTGGTAAAAAGTGTGTAAAAAATGTGTAAAAATAATCTACAATGAGTCTAGGGAACAGTTGCCCTATCTTTTAATACTGGTAGCAATGAAACATGGTCATTGAGCCCTGGGGGATTAGCTGCATTTAAGTATAGTTGCCATCTAAATTCATATTTATGTATTTCATTAGACCAGTTCCCCCCACTTAAATTTTTCTTAATAATTTCTAAAATCCCAAAACGAAAACCTGACCTAACCTCACAAGACTGTTTATGTTTATACAGTGCATTATTTTCGTTGTATGTTTCAATGGCATACAAATGTTCATAGATCCTCTTATGTAGGGATCTTTCAGTTTTCCCTACATAGAACATTTGACAGTCCTGACATATACTAATGTATACTAACCCACTACTTCTACAGTTACCCTTCTTTAATAGGGACAATACTTACAAAAACCACAACTAGTAGTACCTCCTTGGTTAGTTTGTAGATTGGTAAGATGCTCAAATAAAAATTTTAAATTATGTCCCACCTTTGATGTAAAAACAGCTTTCCCCCCCAATTTACCATATAATTCTTGGTTGCATTGTAAAATTATCCAGTTGTGGGTCAAAATGTCCTTAACCTTACGGTCAAAAGTACCAAACAGGGTGACCATGGTATGTGAAAATTTTTGATGGATAAATTTTGAAGGTTCTTTAACCTTCCAGTTTTCTCCCAAAAGTGGGGTAAATTTGTTGCCCCAACCTTCAAGGATCTCTTCAGCCAAACTGAGCACTAAACATAGGGTATCCCCTAGCTATAAACATAGAGGTCAAGTTACCTAACTCAAGTTTAAAATCGAAAAGGGTAGAACATATTCTGACCCCCCCCCCAAATCATCTGTCCTCTAACCAAATTCTTTTTAGTGAAATAAGGGTGGTTACTAGCATAGGCCAAAAAACTATTAGAATAGGTAGGGCCCCCAGGGCTCAATGACCATGTTTCATTGTTACCAATATTAAAAGATAGGGCAACTGTTCTCTATACTCATTGTAGATTATGTTTACACATTTTTTAGACTGTCTTTTTACCACCCTGGTCTTTTAAGTTAGCCTCTTTTACTTTTTATATAGTTTTTAATTAGATTATTTGTTAATTATTTAACTAATTGAATCAGTAATTTGACAGGAGATAAATTTATTTCTTTGTATGGATTTATGGTTTTGATAAAGTCCTGTAGTGTGGTGGACGCTTAACTATAAATATTTATGTTAATTATTTTTAATAATAAATACAGTGTTTCATTTGGACTTTCCCGGATGTTTATTGGACTTCACTTGGTTTCACGAGGTGTTGTTGGTTTTGTGTTTTGGAATACTCCTTGGAGATTCGATTTTCTTTTGGTTTTAGTCATGTTGTGCCCTTTGATACCAACGTACCTTTACTGTGGTTGACAATGTGGTTATCATATTCCACTTGTTATGCATTCCAACAGCGGGAATAATACTAACAACTCTGTCCTGTCTCCAGGTATAAATGAAACACCACAGCTTTTATCTACTAATGAAGAAAGGAACTTGACACAACTGATTAAATTAATGTCCCTTCAATATCAGCAGATGCAAACTATGTTAGAGAAACTACTTCTTCCAAGAGACTGTGCTGTGGGCAGGCCGCTTTCCATGCTTACAGCTTCCGCTACGGCGAAGCAAACGGGAAAGGATAATTTAGGCAGTCCAGGCTCCTTGAGCTCAACACTTGTGAGCAGCATCCCCTGTGGACAAGGGAGTGGAAAAAATACCATGAATACCAACTAGACTACTCGATTTGAACAGTGGATTAATAGGGACCTCAACTTTAATTGGGAGGACAGACCTGTTAAACCTATGGGCATTAACTCTTGGCTCCATACCTTTGAAACAAAGATGATCAAGGTATGTAGCCTTCAAATAGACAATGCATACCTATCGGAGTCCAGAGAGTTCCCAAAGGACTCCGTATATACAAATTTCCGAATGGTATTACTTCAGGACAAGAAGAATTGACTGAATTATTAGCCATGTTTGATAGGCATGGCCAAGAATTATTGCATTTTATAATTAAAATTAATAACAAAATAAGAACTTTACTTGATGAAGTTAATATTTTAAACCAAAACATTGTAGATGATGTTTGTTTTCCTAACTATGAAGTGAAATATGATAATATTTTTAAAAGAATAGAACAGCAAGTTAAGGAGAATATTCTTAGAAAACAAGGAAAGTTAAAAAGAGATGAATTGGATTACAAACACAAGGAAGCATATCCACTTCTTAAGAGTTATTTAGAAAATTCTTCTCTTTTTTACAACCAAGACAGACAAGGGCCAGAGATGGTTTCAGGCCAGTATGACACAAGATTAGAATCTAATCACTATGAAACTGAGGTTTCAGATTATGAGCGTGGTACAGATGAGGTGTTTGAACTAGAGTTTCTGCTGCCATACAGATCAGAAAGGATTCAGAATAGAAATAGGAACCAAAATAATTTTTTAGGATGACCCCAGACACCGAGGTGGCAGGGACCCAAGGGCCAAAGGCAGTTTTGGAAAAACAGGAAGGGGAACTGGTTTTGAACACTAGTTTCCATATACAAGAAAATGCTGTATGTTTTAAAGGAAATTACTTAATTCACAAGGGTTAAAACCCTACATTTACAATTACAGGGCCTTGCCCATTACAGAAGCCCACTTTTCCCTTTTTAAAAAGGGGTTTAAATTTGTACCAGGTAGTTGAGTTAATATAGTAGATGTATTAACTGAATTGAAGATTTGTATTAGGAAATTGAATATTCAATTGTACTTCAATTACATAGAAGGTGATAACATTTCACTTGGCAACTGATTTAAGAGAAAGAGTCTTTCTAATCCCCCTATACATCCAACTTTAGCTGATTTTGAGAGACTTCGTATTAAGGAGATTTATCAAGCCTATTATTCGCATAAGGACAAAATTTATAACCACACCAGAGAGGAAGCTCTTATTTTAAGAAATTTTAGGGAGTCCGATTACTACATGATCATGAAACCTGATAAAGGGGGAGGGGTGGTCCTGGTGGAAACGTCTGACTACATTAATGACATAGCAAATTTGCTTTATGACACAGACCATTATGAAATTGTGTCGAGAAATGAAATAGATATTGCCCACAAGAAATTATTATTATTCTTCAAAGATAATGTTTTTCAAGGGGTTATTAATGAGGAAACTTTTAAGTTTTTATAGAATGATTACCCTTATATTCCTACAGCATTCGGGATCCCCAAAGAACATAAGAATGTACACCACCCACCATACCACCTTATTATAGTGGCCCACAACAGTTCTACCTATTCACTAGGGTTTTTTATTGAGTGGTTACTTAAAGACACACTTCATCCCATTGACCATGTCCTCACAGATTCCTGGGATTTTCTAGGGAGAATTAAACAGGAATATTTTTAGGATCTACAGGTCTTTCCACCATTGATGTTGTGGATTTGTTTATCTTCATTTCCCATGACAAAGGTCTAGAACTTTTTTCAGAAGCATTACTAGATTACATCACACTTAGAGGCCCCCTTTTCAACTTTATCATTGACACCATGGATACCATATTACATAACTATTTTAGTTTTGAAAACAAATTTTTTAAGCAACTTAAATGTGTTGCCATGGGGTCAAGTTGTACTCCTATGTATGCCAATTTAGTTATGGCTGCATGGGTGAGGAAATGTATTTTCAACTTTGGGTTTGATGGTGGATGGTTTCTATACCTTTATTACCTGGATGACATTTTTGTCTTGTGGAAGGGTGAAAAAACAGTGGTACATAATTTTTCTGAATACATCAGTACCATATGTGATTATTTTAAGTTTACTCACAATTTTCAGGTGGATGAAGTAAACTATTTTGATGTTCCCATTACCAAAATTTATGTTTTAGAACAATTTACTTCCAAGGTTTATCGTAAACCTACCTATTCTAATAGTTTTTGGCCTATGATAGTAACCACCCTTATTTCACTAAAAAGAATTTGGTTAGAGGGCAGATGATTTGGGGGGGGGCATAATGTGTTCTAACCTTTTAGATTTTAAACTTGAGTTAGGTAACTTGACCTCTATATTTATAGCTATGGGATACCCTACAGGTTTAGTGCTCAGTTTGGCTGAAGGGATCCTTGAAGGTTGTGGGAACAAATTTTCCCTACTTTTGGGAGAAAATTGGAAAGTTAAAGAACCTTCAAAGTTTACCCATCAAAAATGTTCACATACCATGGTCACCCAGTTTGTTACTTTTGACCATAAGGTAAAGGACATTTTGACCCACAACTAGATAATTTTACAATGCAACCAAGAATTATATAGTAAATTGGGGTAAAAAGCTGTTTCAACATCAAAGGGTGGACATAATTTAAAATTTTTATTTGAACATCCTACCCACCTACAAACTAACCAAGGAGGTACTACTAGTTGTGTTTATTTGTAAATATTGCCCCTACATTTTTAAAGGTGAGGTATTAGAGGTGGGTAACCCCAAAATCAGGATTTGGTTAAAAAAGGGTAACTGTGGATGTAGTGGGTTAGTATACATTAGTATATGTCAGGACTGTCAAATGTTCTATATAGGGAAAACTGAAAGATCCCTACGTAAGAGGATCTATGAACATTCATATGCCATGAAAATAACGCACTGTATAAACATAAACAGTCTTGTGACGTTAGGTCAGGTTTTCATTTTGGGATTTCAGAAATTATTAAGAAAAATTTAAGAGGGGGGAACTGGTCTAATGAAATACATAAATGTGACTTTAGGTGGCAAGTATACTTAAATGCAACTAATCCCCTAAGGCTCAATGATCATGTTTCATTGCTACCAATATTAAAAGATAGGGAAACTGTTCTCTAGGCTCATTGTAAATTAGTTTTACACATTTTTTAGACTGTCTTTTTACCACTCTGGTCCTTTAAGTTAGCCTGTTTTAATTTTTATATTGTTTTTAATTCGATTATTTGTTAATTATTTAACTAATTGAATCAGTAATTTGTCAGGATATAAATTCAGTTTATTTGTATGGATTTCTGATTTTGATAATGTCCTGTAGTGTGGTGGATGAAAGTGCATAACTACAACTATTTCTGTTCATTATTTTTAATAAATACAGTGTTTCATTTGGACTTTCCCAGCTGTTTATTGGAATTCCACTTGGTTTCACGAGGTGCTTTTGGTTTTGTGTTTTGGAATACTCCTCGGAGATTCACTTTTTTTTTTGTTTTTATATGTATATTTGATAACTCTACAGTCGTACAACTGTGGAAGAAAAGAAAAAATTTAAAAAATTGTGACTCACTGTCAGCAGTGTAACAGAAATAGTGCCCGTAAAGATTTCCTATGACAAACAGTGCTCAGTGAATTACACATTTCCACTTGCAAGGACTGTAGCATGGACCACAACCAATTACTAACAGAAAAACGTTTCTATTAGGTATGTCCACTACATATGAGGAGTAGTGGGTGGTGTGCCCTACACTTCACCCTGAGATGCTAAGTAAATTTCTTTATTTAATATCACAATTTTAATAAAATGCTCATTCCATCTCATTGCACTCACAGTCCCGGCATATCTTTAAAAGTTTATCTACATGCTTGGTGCATCAACCTGACCTTCTAAAGTTCCTTTAAACCTGACACACACACCCTGTTTACTAAAAAATAATCTTAAATGTCATATAGTGAATACACAAAGCCCAGATGTGCAACCACAAAACACACTAGGCCTCCTAAAACAACCTCCCAAACACAAAAATCTACATTTAGTTTAAAGAAAACGAAAAGTAAACAAAGATAACAAGTACATCCAGATCACATTTCCCATTCAGTTCAATGAAAACACAAGTAACATTACAGCACAAATAACCCCTAAAAAGCAATAATACCCTTTAAATCAACCCATAGAAATGAAATTCATTCATTAAAAAAGTTAAAATAAAACACTATCTGCAACTTGCCAAGTAGAAAACAGCATTACTGGCATAATGCACCAATTTCTAAACTGATCTCTATCTAAATGAAGATTAAACTAATTTAAAAATCACTACATTGAAATACTAACAAATTCTAACAAACTCATCACTCCTCTACTAATTGTGTCAAAAATTAACTGACACTCCTAAGGAAAAAGAAAAACAAAACAGCAAAGAGGATCTCAGAATTGGAGTGAAAAGAAAACCACCTACAAGACAACACCCATTAATAAAGATATAGAAAAAACTACCTAAGACCCATTCAAATTACAACTTAGGAATTATTGCAGCTCACTGAAATCAATAGGAAACAGTAAATGATAACTACAAAATGGGAATGAATTGATATATACAACATGTGGAGATTTTACATGTGTAATAAACAAGGCATCTTGTACTGTAGGATTAAGAAACAGTTTAGGACTTGGAATGAAGCTCATTTCATTAATTCACATTTTTTTCTTGTTTGACACTCTTAACAGAAAGTATCAAACATGCGGAATGAAAATAAATAATTTTGAATTTCAATGTACATTTGTAATGTATGTTTCAGTTCTAGAATAAGGTAGTGGCTATTTTAATTCAATTACCCAGGGGAGGGGTAAAAATGTTAGACTACCTTTCCATTTTGTGTGCAGCATGCAGTTTTTGAAGTATGTAGAAGCAGTTAAGTTAAAGATCTGGATAGTCTAGATAGTTCTTGTTACTGCACCTTAAGCATTTTAATATTTTCTAAAGGTACTCTTGCAATTTTAAGCATGCATCACCCACCTTCTAAGATTGTTGGGCTCACTCCTGCTTGCTTTTTGGTTTAAGCAGCCAGCACATACTCACAGATCTACTTCTTCTATAACCTACGTCTATATGGTAGGTATATGGAAACATAAGACAGTGTTTACAATATTGTTTGCCATGTCAAGAGTATCTTTACCATGCTTGCTGCATGAAGTTAAGTCAAAATTCAGCTTTTTCTTGAGTCACATTGCATGTTCTGTCCCAGTTTTTAAAACTAGAAATGGTAATGTGTCACAAAGCAAGGCAGAATGCCAGTAAAACTAAAGTTACAAGATCATCTGAGAGTATCACATTACTCAATACTGATCTTATGTTTAAATAAGTGTTTAGAAGTTGAAAACACTTATTTAAAAGAATGTGTCAGTTTGGGCATAGTCCCAAAAGGTCTTGGTGTCTGGAAATACCCCAATAATGTTAGAGAAGGTACTGAATTTTACGATGCATTGATTGATATTTTTAACTGTTGTGGGATTGAGATGTTAAGGGCTATCAGTAAGGAAAATGACAGCAACAAAGCCTTTCTACATTCAAAAATTGAGAAACTGAACACTAGCATTACTAAAGATTTGTTGTTCACTGTAGCTACTGAAAAAGAAAATATTATAATATAAAGATAAGAACTGATGAAAAATGTGATAGCTTGATAAATAGAAAACTGAGGAAGTTGGAAAGAGATGTTATTGAATATAAGGAGAAGAAAATGTTACCCTAAACCTAAGTTTTTAAAAAATCATACCAAGGATTGTAACTTTTTAGATATTGGGAGGCAATATGAAGGGAGTGACTACTACCAAAATGTACAGGAAGAGCATTATGGTGCGGACATATAAGGCAATTTGAATGACCCTTTAGCGTTCCCACCCCTTCAGAGATCCAAAAGAATAACAAATCAGAACCAACCACAATACAATTACAAATGGAGAGGAGGCCGAAGGGGTGGGGAGAGGGAGACAATGGTGTTTTTTATTTTGTTCTGCAATAAAGTTGAGTGACTTAAGTTCATGAATTTCTATTGCCATTCTTCTTCCACATGCCTTTTGTTTGGATTTTGAGTTTGGAGTTTTCATTTGGCACTGTTTCCCGGTGTTTTTTGGATTCCAAATAACTCACTGACTCAAAGGAGTTGTTCACGACCTGTCTCTAATGCAGTGGTCAGCAGTCATTGTTTATCTGAAAGAAGGCATAGCAGTCAAATCAGAGCAATATTCACATGTACAGAACCATAATTTGGATGTGGAAAAGAGACAGAAGACTCCTTAATGTGTGCAGACTCCCACAAGTTTCCTACCAGATACATTTAATATACATGCTGAAGATGTCGATGAAAAACATGTACCTGAACCAGCTGTGATGACCAAAGACAATTAAGTTCTTTTACTTGCAATTGAAGAACATTTTATATTTTACCATTAAAACTGGTTGAGCCTTTTACTCAGCACACTTACATTTACAAGGTTTTAGTTAAGAAGTGACCCAGTTTCACAGCAACAAATACTAGTTTTACTGTTGTTCTTGCTTCTATTAGAGCATATACCCGACAGTGTAACCCTTGGCTCTAGATGATTGTCACTGTTGAAGTGACACCCTGAACCTGTGTGCAAAAATGGGAAAAGGGGTTGATTTTCCAGCTGCAAAGGTTTGCTTCTCAAACACAATAAGCACAACACCAAGGTGTGTAACACTGTTTTGAAAATTCCTGATTCCTAAGAAGCAACGATATTGTGGATCAGAATAATAATACTTAACCTGGTATCCAAGATACAGCCAATAATATCTCCATCAACCATTTTTGTAAAGTTAATGACAACACCAGTTTTTCAATTGAACTCAGAGCACAGTATTAAGTTAACATATCTGTTCCAACCATCATTCAACATAACAGGAATTACAAAACATTATGAAATTATGTTCAGTAATTCTACAGCATTACTGAAAAAATTAATGACTTGACTATGACAAATTCTACAGTATCCCACACTAAAGTAATAATACTGGGGGGAAATTATAAAGGTGTATCCAGCATATACTCCAAAAACACGAAATGATGACTAACTTAGCGCTTGATATGACTTTCTACTTGTTAACCAGCCCTTACTACAACTGAACAAGTCATTTTCTCAGCTGCTTCCCAAGTCACCATTTTGCTGCTCATTCCCACATCCTTTAATCCTTATGTTTTATGCTCATTTCATACAAAACCACTGAAAAACAACCAACATAAGTGTATTCTGTGAGAGGGTAGACCAGGTTATAAACACCCTGCTACCTTCAACAATAATGACTGAAAAACAACCAACATAAGTGTATTCTGTGAGAGGGTAGACCAGGTTATAAACACCCTGCTATCTTCAACAATAATGAACAAATGCTTCAATGTACTCCTAGGCCATCAAGCATATTACATATTTTAATGTCAGCAATACATGCAGTCCAGAGTATCTGTACTTAACAACCATCATATTGTGCAAATTAAGATGAGTTAAGGTGTGAGTAGTTATAATTTACCATTTTATAGCCCTACATTAGTGTGTTTAAGTGTAATTTTGTGTGTGTGTGTGTGTGTGTGTGTGTGTGTGTGTGTGTGTGTGTGTGTGTGTGTGTGTGTGTGTGTGTGTATATATATCTATTTAACTCACTTTTTTGTAGTCTGGATCATAACAAAAACAAATGATGGAAACAATACCCGAAAAAATCCACATACTTTCAAGACTTAATATTTGAACATAGCTATAACTAAATTAAACACTGTGGCACCTTTTATTTTGTCACATCCATATTATTAATTGGTAAAATGTTTTGTAGCTTGTAGTATGCTTAATTCTGTGAACTTTCTTTACTAGCCTTCATAGCATGGGTGCAAAACAACAGAGATGCCTTTATTTTTTGTTTTGCTTATTCACTGATACAGGCTACGAAACAAGATACTGAATAGTACATTATGTTCTTGACGGTCTTGGGTACTGTAGTTTAAAACACAAACACAGCAAGAAAGTACCAACCTTGCAACACTAGGCCACACCCAGGCACACTTTATTTACAACACATTTTTCTTGTAATCAAACTGTAAGGAGTCCATATGTTATCCCATAGTTTTCATGCTACAAAGACCTGAAGAAAAGAATGTTTTCCACAAAATACTGAAGTTGAAACTAAGCCTGATGTTCCATTAGAAAGTAAAACCTACATCAGATGTTCTATGCACTGCGTTGTAAACCAGAAAAATCTCTTTTCTTGCCTTAAAAGCTTAGGTCTCAGTGACTACTACTTCTGCTTTGTGTGTCAGCACTCTTTTCTTTTTCTTTCTTTGTGAGATGTTTACCTGACCTTGAACCTGACTGCTTCCACTCCAAATTATGTCTTTTTCCTCAATAAAACAGAATGTTTCATGCCTAAAGTTGCAGCAAAATAAAACTGAGTTATTCTGTCATTTAATTTGAACATAACAACCCGTAAAACAGATAATCTTAACAGCATACTTCAGTTTCTATAAACAAATCAGTTTGTTCAATAAAACCCGGCAGGGCAAGCATGCTTCTAGATTATTCTTTTCAAACAGTTTCTAACTGCATGGAAGGTGACAGTTTTAAGCGCAGATCATTTCTTTAATTCCCTTCGGTAGAAATGAACAATGTCACTAGATTAAATTCTGAACAAATCATGAATGTATAGCAGTAAATGTTCAGTCCCATAAATAGTTAATACATCACTTTTTCAAGTAAAGCTGCAAACCCATGAACATTTTCCATATATCTTTTAAATAAGAATAAATACCATGCTCCTGTGTAGCGTCTTCCTTAGTGATAAATATAGCTGGCCTCCCACTGAAAACACTGGCTGATGCTAATTTCTTTACTACGTCTATCATAGCCATGGAAGTCAAGTATGCACAATGTAAGATGCTCACAGTCAAGACACAGAAAGCAAGTGACGGTGGGTGTTTATAAAAACTTAGGAAAAAGTCTTTGAGGTCTGTAAGATGTTTTAATAGTCAGCAAGTCAATCAATAAACTTGCAATTTATCTGAAATCTTGGTTAAAACTGCTTTGTTAACAGGCCTCCAGCCTTAGAGAAAATAACATTTTTGGTGAACCTCGTGTAGCTCATTTGTATGTCCATGTCCTCTGTCTGGCAATTTTCCAGTTGGAAAATGACTTACAAAATAAAGGTAACATTCTAGAGATACACTACTTTATTTTGATCATTTTGCATGCTGTTTTCACCTTAACTCTGGATTATCTTAGTCCAAGGATGAACAACTTGCTGCCTAATTAGACCACTTTACTTAGACCACTTTACTGCTTCTTTCTTGGATATAGACTTATTTTAAAGTAATTTGCAAAACTATATGTGATACTCAGATCTCCCCTGACTACCTGTTCATGTGGCTTTTGTACATTTCTGCAAAGGTGCTTACCTCTTTAATTCGCCAATCAACGTTTGTTCCACAAGGTCTATACTTAATTCCAGACAGATACCGCTGCTTAGCTGTCTCACTAAAACCTCTAGTGAGTGCATTTTATGTGCATCTCATGGATTGTTTTAAAAAATATAGTGTGCTTGAAGGTGTAGTGCTGGGTTCAGAATGGGCCTTTCTGTGGCTAGTACTCTCATGTTGACGTGTCAAGGTCTGAGGTGCATAGATCAGACCCACAAAAAATAGCTAGCAGGTACGACTGGTGCAAGGCAACCGCACATGTTCAAGAAGTAAAACAAAAAATACAGCCAGCACCTGGGGACTCCATACTGAAAAAATATTTATTTCATCTTCCAATTCCACATACACAGACCGGTTTCGGCAAAAAGCCTTCTTCAGTGGTAGCTTTTCAATCTCAAAAATGCTTAATATAGTATCAGGAACAACAATTATGACATCACTTCCCTAATTACTTAATTACAAAATCTAAATGCAGAATCAAACACAATACAAAATCTATGAATATATCTGTATATGTTACTTATATATACACCAATTATAAATATCAGTATAATCAAATAAACTAGATATTATACTAAATTATTTATAAGTAGATTTACGTCATAACTTGTCATTGAGCCCTGGGTGGAATAAAGCTCCCAATTTGATAATCCATTTCATTTCCTTACTAGTAAGTATGGAATGCCAACCTTGTTTAGTCTATTGCCCTTGACCCGATCAATAATAACAAACATAAAACTAGCTGTTTTGTGGGATTGACAATGTCTGTATAGTGCATTAGTTAGCCTATTATTTCTAATTTCACTAAGATGTTCAGAAATACGACTTCTCAGCTGTCTAGAGGTTTGCCCAACATAAAAAGCAGAGCATTGACACATAACCAAATATACTACCCAGTCAGAACTACAATTACCCAAAAAGTGAATATCAAATAGTTGACCAGTATTTTTACTGCTAAAAACTGTAGTTTTAAACATATAGCTACAAAAGCTACAATGTCCACAGGGGTGAGAGCCCACCAACTTATCCCCCATAATAGTAAGTTGGTTGAACTGGGAATGTTTTTGAAGGGTCCTTTTATAGTGGGCAAAATGGGAATTCAAAGTATTACCCCTCCTAAAGGAAAATAGGCATCTATCGAACAAGCGAGGACTCAATTCTTCATTAGCTTTAAGGATATTCCAATGTTTGTTAACTGTATTTTGCAACAAATTAATATTGTTACCAAATGTGGTAACCAGCCTCATGGTCTGTGATTCCCCCCCTTTTTCCTTTTTCTTGTACTCTAATAGATCCAATCTATTACAATTAGTAGCCCATTCACTGGCACGATGTACATCCGGTGCCCTATAACCCCTCATTAGGAATCTGTCTGTAAGATCCTGCTTGGCCTCCAAAAAATCACTGTCTGTAGAACATATTCTTCTCATTCTTAAAAACTGGGATTTTGGAATATTATTGATTGTATGCCTGGGGTGAAGACTAGATGCATATAATAAGTTGTTATACTGTGAGCACTTTCTATAAACTGAACTGCTCAATGTATCATGTGGTTGTTGCAAAATCTTGACATCCAGAAAATTGATCTCCTTGATCTCATAAGTAGCAGTAAATTCAATCCCCCACTGGTTTCCATTAATGTATTCAAGAAACTCCAAAAGATAATCAACACCCCCACGCCATACAAGCCAACAATCATCCAAAAAATGCCTCCATATGTCTCTTTCAGTAAGGAAAATGTTATGCATTTCATCATAAATGATTTGATCTTCTATATACCCCATAAAGAGATCCGCATATATTGGGGCAAATGAGGGCCCCATAGCTGTTCCCTGTTGTTGCCAATAACATTCTCCCTTGAAATGAAAGACATTTTTTGTTAGGATATGTTCTGTCAAACAAATGATAAGGGTATTAAAACCCAGCGGATACAAATTTACTTTGTTAAGCTAATAGTCCAGAGCTTGTAATCCTGCCCAATGGGGGATACTGGTATAAAGTGATTTGACATCCAGCGTGCACATGAGCCAGTGAGGTTCCAATTGGGAATCTGAAATAATTTTTAAAAACTCTGTAGTATCCTTTATCCTTGCCCTAACATATGGTAAAAAGGGATGTAAATACTGAGTCAGAAATATGGAGATGGGCTCAGTTAAGGACCCTCTCCCTGAAACAACAGGTCTACCCAGAGGCTAACTCAAATTTTTATGAATTTTGGGCAAAAGATAAACGTACTGTTGGGCCGGATCACTGACCGTGAGCTGCTGTTTAACCTGTACACTGATAATGCCCTCCTCTACTGCTAACTCTAAAAATGCATCAATTTCCTTTTTAAATTCTAGTGTGGGGACAGTTGGCATTTTCCTATAATGCTGAGGGTCAGACAATTGTCCATTTCCCTCATTCCAATAATAACTGGCATCAATAATTACCACCGCCCCATCACAGACCATGAGGCTGGTTATCACATTTGGTAACAATATTAATTTGTTGCAAAATACAGTTAACAAACATTGGAATATCCTTAAAGCTAATGAAGACTTGAGTCCCCATGGTTATCACATTTGGTAACAATATTAATTTGTTGCAAAATACAGTTAACAAACATTGGAATATCCTTAAAGCTAATGAAGAATGGAGTCCCCACTTATTGGATAGATGCCTATTTTCCTTTAGGAGGGGTAAAACTTTGAATTCCCATTTTGCCCACTATAAAAGGACCCTTCAAAAACATCCCCAGTTCAACCAATGTATTATTATGGGGGATAAGTTGGTGGGCTGTCACCCCTGTGGACATTGTAGCTTTTGTAGATATATGTTTAAAACTACAGTTTTTAGTAGTAAGAATACTGGTCAACTATTTGATATTCACTTTTTTGGTAATTGTAGTTCTGACTGGGTAGTGTATTTGGTTATGTGTCAATGCTCTGCTTTTTATGGTGGGCAAACCTCTAGACAGCTGAGAAGTCATATTTCTGAACATCTTAGTGAAATTAGAAATAATAGGCTAACTAATGCACTATACAGACATTGTCAATCACACAAAATAGCTAGTTTTATGTTTGTTATTATTGATCGGGTCAAGGGCAATAGACTAAACAAGGTTGGCATTCCATACTTACTAGTAAGGAAAGGAAATGGATTATCAAATTGGGAGCTTTATTCCACCCAGGGCTCAATGACAAGTTATGAAGTAAATGTACTTATAAATAATTTAGTATAATATCTAGTTTATTTGATTACACTGATATTTATAATAGGTGTATATATAAGTAACATATACAGATATATTCATAGATTTTGTATTGTGTTTGATTCTGCATTTGGAAATTGTAATTAAGTAATTAGGGAAGTGATGTCATAATTGTTGTTCCTGATACTATATTAAGCAGTTTTAAGATTGAAAAGCTACCACTGAAGAAGGCTTTTTGCCGAAACCAGTCTGTGCATGTGGAATTGGAAGATGAAATAAATATTTTTTTCAGTATGGAGTCCCCAGGTGCATAGATCAGAGTCAGAAGTACTGGGGCCATATTCCTTTATTTGTTGAAGGCTTTGATTCTTGACTCAGGACATTCTGCTGAGAAAAAAATGTAAGACTTTTTAGCCAGACTCAATAAGTGTGTCTTTGTTTTTTGAGTTATTTTTATTTAAGCTCTCAGTTTGTCAAGCAGTTTCATGTCCTTGCTACCATAAACATGATCAAGAGTGGATATATTTGTTTGTACCTTGTTTTTCCTATATTCAATAACCATCTGAAGTTCTGGAATAAATAGCACATCATTCAATATGCTGACACAACTTTTTATTACTCTCTTCATGATATAGTTCAAATTTTGGATAACATAAAGCTGAAACTATACTGAGTCAAACTCAAACAAAATGAAAGCAGTGCGTTTAAAAGTCAGTTCCTGGGACCTGACAAAACAAAGACTAGTATGTTCCTTCCCCTGTGATGATTATTCAACTCACTTAATGCATCATTTCAACTGTGTAGCATGTTTTCATTAAAAGCTTAAGGTGCACAGCAACAGAATATGCACATTGTGCCGGATTTCTAGAAGTCCCACTTAATGCTTGCCCTCACTTCTAATTCTGCTTTCCAAACTTGCAAGGTATCTCATTAGTAACACAATCCCTTATGTCGCCACAAATTTTAACTGCTGTCTGCTCTTCACAAAAAGAGCATCACAAAAAGGTGCTGAGCTAATGAAACAATAGCTGACATTCCTTGTGATCACAGATATTCCTCTCCAGCACTGATAACAGTGAGTCTTCTCACACTCTTCAACATAACAACACAAGGAGAAACCTTTCTTCCATGATCACTAAAAGTCACAATTCATATACAATGGTCTTCTCCACATTGTCAATGGTTGTAACTGGTTAAGTAAAAAAAAACTGTAGGTACAGAATATTCCATTTTACTGCCCATTTCTTGGATTTTACTGTCATTTGAGCTGAGACACTCTCTCCTTTCACTTCCTCTCTTCATATAATAACATGCAGAGCAGAGGTACAAGTGTTACTACAGCTGATTTTGGCAAAACTTGTCTGACGTACTCAAGCTATGATCCTCCTCCTACTTCACACCATGAATTTACACAACTGCTACACTCAATTCATGACCCATGCTGATCACTTCACAAGTGCTGGACTCAACTCATGACCTATGCTGGTCACTTTACAAGTGCTGTTACCCAACTCATGACCTATGGTAGCCACTTTACAAGTGCTGGACTCAACTCATGACCTGTGCTGGTCACCTTACCAGTACTGGACTCAACTCATGGCCTATGTTGGTCACTTTACAAGGGCTGGACTCAACTCATGACCTATGCTGGTCACGTTGCCAGTGCTGGACTCAACTCATGATCCATGCTGGTCACTCTCCTCAACTATGCCCCCCCCACTCGTCTGTGCAACACCCTAAAATTTCTAAATTGCCTTAGTATTTACCTTTATCTAATGAAAGTTAGTCAGTGTGCTTCTCAGATGAATGCTGGATTAGTTATCCTATACTTACAGCTTTAGTCCTTTGCCTTTCTCAATGTGAAGTTATGTTCCTAAAGGTCATTTGCTGTCACTGTTACTTTTAATCCTTTACTTCATTGCAATGCTTAAAATATTGACAACTAAGTTTATATTAGTATTCATAAAGTCAGAGTTGGATTTATTACCTCTTTTTTAGTACATTTTGTCTTCTAGAATCCCTGAGAAAGGAAGATATTTCTTGTCTGTCTACCGGAACAATCCATTCAACAAACAAAAGAAAAAATGCAACTATTTAAGGATAAATCACCATTTTATTTAAACTTACCAGTCCTGCAATACGGTGGTTTTATGAATACAGTATCATCAACAGAGAAGAAAATACTTCCACTATGGTTGCTTTGTAATAATTTATTTTGTACTGCACTATACAGCAGTGCACTTAGTTGTGTTGAGTTGTTACACTGTGAACAGCTAAATTACAGTAGTATGGATTTGACAAAAATTGTGATCACTAACCCCCTAGAGAAGTGACATTATCACTAAAATTGTGCATATGAAGCAGCTGCTGTTTTTACTTGTGAGAGAAGATAAATTACCAAAAAGGTGAATATCAAATAGTTAAACTGCTAATGGCTTACTAATGGTTCTCACTGGCTACCTGAATGCTTAACAGTTGTTTGTACTGCACTGTATGTCTCTGTGCTGAGCTGCTACATGCCACACCTAGGCTCTAATCTTCTAAAACTCTTATCCTCCAGATAACTGGGAAAGTGTGGTCATTTTACTAAAACTTTGGATTTGAATCTAGTGTGATCATGATTTAAATAAATGCATAGATAGTAGTTTTACTTGTTTGATTGAATGCAGTTCTTACTTGTGAGAGAGGTGAAACAATCACTTTTCAAATGTTTAAAATGTCTAAATTGCTATTAGTTTGTTGGCACTGATTGTTCTGACTGACTGCCTGGTTGTTTTGTACTGGTTATACAGCACAACACCTGGATGTGTCAGGTTGTTGCATTCTGCACTGCACACACACACACACCACCACCACCCCTGTGCTATCTGGAGGAGTGTGAGCATTTGCTCACCAGATGCAGCGCTGCTACTGTAACCTGAATCATGTTCTCCATGTAACAGTACTTGGCTCTGGCACCTGCACTTACAACTTGTACTGCATTCTACTACATCATACTGCCAACATTAAAACTGTTTATCCACTTTATTTTGACTGCATAGTACTAGCCACGCCTGAAGCACCCATGCCTATAACTTGTACAATTTCTCATTACATTGCGCTGACATTAAAATTGTTTAGCCATTTTCCTTGGACTTTTTGGCCACATTGCACTGTAAACACTACAACTGATTGTCCATTTGTCTTTAGTGGGCAACACAGTTGTGTTAGATATTAAAATGAATGTCTATTTGCTCTTTTGGGGGGGGGGGCTTTTCTGCATTATAACCAAACCACTTACACTCACCTACTGATTATTTTAGTTAAGTGTACTATATCCTAACCGATGTATTAGTTTGAACCTGTTTATAAAAATTTCTGCAGAGCCATAACCCGGATGGAACAAAGTGGATGGCTACCTGGGTGCCAGCTGTTAGAGAGCATGAAGTGCAGGTGCCAGTGGAGTGGAGCTGTAGTACCTGCATTACTTTATCAAGCTATGAGGACATCTATGCTTTCTAACTGAATGCAAATAACTGCATTTACATTTGGGGTAAAGGTCAGTGTGTGCTAGGAAACTTCAGCTGTTTAGAAACTAAACATAACAGTAGTGTCCTACTGATCACTGTTGCAGTATTCCAAACAAATGGGTTTTCACCAATGACATCTGCCCGGTGTACCAAAGCTTAGCCTTTCCAGGATCGTACAGCTGACGTATGACCTAAGCTCAGAAGTGTAGGGCTATATAGGCAGAAGTATGAGCAAAGATCCTCTGACTATCTCCAGGCTAGTAGCCTGAAGACTTCTGTGAGAAAATGGTCAGCTAGGAGAGGCCAATAAGGGAGTGAGAGGAAACTCTTTTGGTCCTAGAGTCCTGCAGAAAGACAGGAAGAGGTGGTATCCAAAGGGGGAAGAAGAATGGGAAGTAATACTGCAATAGTAATCAGTAGGACATCTACTGTTATGGTAAGCTCTTACAAAACTGGACTATGACCTGACTAATATCACTGTTACAGTATTTCAAACAGATAGATGATTCCCAGAGATCAAAGGAACAGAAGGAGGATGGCTAATGGAGAGAAGAACTGTCTAGGAATCCAGAGAGAACTGACCTAGCAAAGACAGCTCTGGATGTTAAAAATGTATTAATTCTACAATGTTTAGTGAACTTGTATACAGAAGCCCAAATGGCAGTTTCCAGGATTGTCTTGGCACCATCCCCTTTGTAGAATGCCCCATAGAATGACACTGCCTTGGTAGAGTGAGATTGAGGCAGGTAGGCAAGGTCTGGCAACAGTGTGAGTAATAAAAGGAGATGGACTTGAGAAATCCAGCTTGCAATGGTTTGTTTGGATATTGGCCCAGTTTAGAGTCCATGAATGAGACCAGCAGTTGGTCTGACTTATGAACAGATTTAAGTGTTATCCTTATAAAACCTAAGCTGTCTGACTACATCTAGGGAGTGCAGGAGTCATTCCCCCCCGTTCTGTGGGTTGGAAAAGAAAGTAGGCAGGTTGATGGCCTGGTTGAGGGACATCTCATTCACTACCTTAAGCATGAATGACATGTTAACATTCAGGGACACCTGTCCTTATGAAAAATAAGAAAAGATTGAACAGCCATGAGTGCCTAAATTTCTGAAACTCTCCTAACTGAAGTGAGAGATAGAAGCAAGATAGTTTTCCATGTGCAGAGTTTGAAATTTGCTGAAGCTGCTGGTTCAAATGGTGGCAAAGTCAGCTTTTCCAGGACTAAATTAAGGTCTCAAAGAGGGGGCATAGGCTTCCTTGGGGGTCTTAAGTGCAGTACCACTTTTAGGAATTGTTTGACCTCAGACCTGGACATAGAAGGAGGATCGAGATGAAGGCAGTCAGAAATGGCTGACGGGTAGGCTTTGGTGGAGGAGTATGCCAAATCTGTATTCACAAATTCACGCAAGTACTTTAGGATAAGACAACTCTCTATTTTGTGATGTCCTGATTGCCTTTATTACACCAGAAGGAAAATCTTTTTTATTTGGCTATGTAGGATTTTTGGATGGTGGGTCTCCATGCTTTCTGGAGAACCTGCAGTACATTCTCTGAAAACTGGTGTCTGAAAAGGATCAGAATCCTGTTATCCATAACCTTTGGTTTAGGGATGGTAAGTTTGAATGAAACAGTGATCCCCTCTACTGTGTGACGAAATCCACCTTGTGAGGTCATTTGAGGTGATTGCCCCTGGCTAGATGAAAGAGAAGGGGGAACCAATGCTGCCTTAACCAAAAAGTAGTCACCAGTAAGATTCTTGTTTTCTCTTTCTGGACCTTTAGTAATACTTTCTAAATTAACTGGATGGAGGGATAGTGTAAACAAAGTTCCCAATAAGGAGTCCTGGTGCAAAACAGGGGAAGTTACCTTTTGCTATCTGAGGCAAATAAATCAATCTGAGGAATTCCCCACCTGTGTAGAATTTCCCAAAAGACCTGCCTGTTTAAGGTCCATTTGTGAGGATCCTTGATTGACCTGCTTAGTGAGTCTGCTCGAATGTTGTCTTGTGATGGGATGTACGTAGCGAGTAGGGATATGTTGTTGTAGGTAGATAGGTCCCAAGCAATATGAGCTAGTGTACATAACTGGTTTGATCAGGTCATTCCTTGCTTGTTTATGTATTGTGGTGTTGTCTGTGAATACTCTGAGCACCTGGTTTCTAGATGTGTGTGCTCCTTCTTGAGTTTGGGTTGCCACTTACCCTGGACTCTGTGGATACCTGTCCAGGCCTCTCAGGCTTTGTCTGAGGAGTCTGTGTCCATCTCTAGAGCTGGAGTCTGTGGTTTGAAGGAAAGCTCTGGATTAAGATTCAAGAGGGTAAGAGTGTTGCGACCATACTGTTTTCAGGTACCAAGAATTTCCTCACATGCAACTTGGATGGAAGGAGTGCTGAGATGGTGCTGCCATTAAACCTATGGCCCTTAAAAGGTCCTTGGATGAGCATGTATCGAAGGAGGAGATGCTGTGGAAGCAAGTTGTAAGAGTTTGCACCTTCTCCTGAAACAGATAGTTCTCCATCTTCTTCTTGTCTAATCTGCAGCCCAGGAGCACTAGGTCCTGGCTGGGCAGAAAATATATATAAATCTCTCTCTCCCCTCTATATATATATATATATATGTATATATATATATAAATCCCAACAACCTCCTGGTGCAAGTAATCTCACAATATGCAAGGACTATACCAATATGTGAAGACACCAAAAGAAAAAGTCCAGCACAAGTAAATACACAAACTGTTGATGTAAAGTAAATCGCAAAAATAAATAAAAAAGTAATCAGGTAATACTTTCAGCAGTGTTTATTCAGGCAAATGCCCTTGGCCGACAAACAGTCACAGCAAACAAGAAACTCCAAACCGGTTTCGGTCCCTAGCGTCTTCAGTGGAATAATACAGTTCCTTGTAAAACATACATTTATATACATACTTTTTAAAGACATAGCATATAAAGTCACCCTTCATTTCTAATACATAGTAAGTAAACTCCCCATCACATTAAATCTACTAAAAATGATTAAGGGGAATTAGAAGGCATATCTCAAAGTATACTTTTTATCAAAGCATTCCTTCTTATAAATGTTCGTTCAAACCAGGCTTGTAAAGTGCGCCCAAGTTTATGATCCAGAGTCTTTCCTATTTATCTAACAAAATATGTTTATCAGCTTCAGACAAATTTGCACTCCATAATGAGTCAATACCTACAAAAACAAAATTAGCAGATGCATGTTCAGTTTTATGTTTGAAGAGAGCACTCCTAGTACTTTCACATTTTATGTCACTTAAATGTACTGCTACCCTGCTTTTAAAAGACTGTGAGGTCTGTCTCACATAGAAGGCCCCACATTGGCATATAGCCATATAAATTATCCATTCACTCTGGCAAGTAATCAATTTTCTGATCTCAAAAACCTTTGAGGTGTTAGTAGATGTGAATGGCTTGGATTTTAAAATGACCTTACAATACGTACAATTACCACAAGGGTTACTTCTCTAACAGTATTAACCTCATTCTTATTATTAATATTCATCTTTTTAAACCATGACAAAAATTCTCCAGTATTTTTGCCACGTTTATATCCATAAAGACAATGTTCATCCAGACATTCATCAAAAAATTCATCTTTTTTTAAAATATGCCAATATTTATTCTATAATATTGCATACCCTATATGTGTTGGTACCATAAGTGGTCACTAACCTGGGTTTGGATGGTTCAACCAAATGTTCTGTACTCTGTAAATCATTCTGTAGTAATTCCCTTTTTAATGCAAGTGCTACATCTTCTTCCTTTCTAATAAGTTGTCTATTATAGCCCCATTCGACAAATCTTTTTCCCATTTTATCTACCTCCGCCTGATAATCATCTTCTCTATTACAGATACGTTGCAATCATTTAAATTGGGATGTGGGTATATTTTTAATAGTATGCCTTGGGTGGCAACTATCTGCTTGCAGAATAGAATTTTTAGTAAATGGTTTTCCATACAATCCTGTATTAATAGTTCCATCCTTAGTTTTTGTAATATGGACATCTAGAAAATCAATAGATGCCATTTCTATTCTATCCACAAAATTAATATCAAACACATTGAAGTTACGGTGTTCCACAAATGATTTCCAGCCTATTAGGGAACCAGACCAAACTGCCCAGCAGTCATCTAGGTAGCGTCTCCACATCGCTAGTTCTCCCTTGAAAGGATTGTCAATATTATAGATCAAATTGCATTCTAAATACCCCATAAACAGATCAGCATACACCGGGGCGAATGTGGTGCCCGTTGCTGTCCCCTTCACTTGTAGGTAGCAATCCTTACCAAAATAAAACACATTGTTATTCAGTACCAGTTTCATTAAATCTAACAAGAATTCCCCATGTTCTTTAGAATAATAACCATATTCTAAAAACCAGTATTTGATGGCCTCAGTACCTCCATGATGTGGGATATTGGTATATAATGATTGCACATCTAAAGTGCAAATATATGAATCGTATTATTTGTAAGTCATTCACAAATTCCAAAAACTCATTGATGTCTTTCATTCTTGATCTAACTAGCTGTAATAATGGCTTAAACTGATATTCTAAATAATAGAGATAGGTTCAGTCAAAGACCCAATTCCCGACACTATCGGTCTCCTGGGTGGGAGGAACACATTTTTATGTATCTTTGGTAAGATATAGAATGTCTGTGATCTAGGATTCTCTACCATTAATTCTTTAACTAATGGCACATTTGAAGTCAGCCGTCAGATCTAAAGGCAGTTTATAATAAAATCTGCCATCATTTAACTGCTTGTTAACTTTGTTAATATATTCAGATGTTTTCCAAAGAACTACAGCCCCACCCTTATCTGCTTTAAGTATCACTATGTCTTTATTTTCTTTCAAATGTCTTAATGCCAATCTCTCTTTTTGAGTTAAATTGTCACCATGATGTTTAAAAATGTCATTTTGATTAATGTGCAATTCACGTAACAAAAAAGTTTAACTCTAGAACGGTATGGAGGTACAAAATAATTTTTCTTAACCTTAAAATAAGGTACCACATTAGACATTTTGCTTCTGTTATGAAAAAAATACTTCAAGTTTAACGTTCTACAAAAATGTTTTATGTCCATAAAAACATCATATTGGGACAAAAAATGTGATGGTACATAGTTTAAGCCTTTATTAAGAACAGCCTTTTCTTTGTTTGTTAAATTATAGTCAGCTATATTAACTATAAGTCCATCTTCTTGTTCTATTCCATCATCAAGTTCCTGAATGTTCTCTCCACCTGTGTCTCTCCTTCATTTAACAATGCTTTTTGCCGCCCATTGTAAAGGGCTGGTTCTGGACTTTGTTTTCTTATATTTAGATGAATCTACATCTACTACATCCCCCATATAATTTTCCGTATCGGTACTCAATGCATTTGAAGACATTTCTGAAGCACTAGATTCTGTACTGTAACCCAAATTGTGAGTAGATTTCAAGATGGATTTATTGTGTTTACATTTGCTTCTGCCTGACTTGTTAACAGTCTCTGTAAATCTAACGGTCCTTTTGGTTTGTTTCCATGTATAGGCCTTGTCAGATTTAAAGTCATTCAAGTCTCTATTAAACTTTTTAACCTTTCTTACTTTCACCTTTGAATCAAAAACATTAATTTCTTCGATATATTTGTCCTATCGTCTCTTATATTCATCCTACTGTTAAAAATGTTGTACTGACTCTAAACAAGAATCAAGTTGGCTCTTAATATTACTAAATGTCTCTCGTTAGGGGGCGAAACCGGTTTGGAGTTTCTTGTTTGCTGTGACTGTTTGTCGGCCAAGGGCATTTGCCTGAATAAATACTGCTGAAAGTATTACCTGATTATTTTTTTTTATTTATTTTTGCAATTTACTTTACGTCAACAGTTTGTGTATTTAGTTGTGCTGGACGTTTTCTTCTGGTGTCTTTATATATATATATATATATATATATATAAATAGGTTTATAGGTTCATAGGTGTGTACTAGGCTAATGACCCTGGAGCCTATACAAGCCTAGCGCAAAGGATTACCCTGGCATCGTGCAACCTGACCTTAGTTCCCAATGCCTCTGTCAGGTAGAGCCACTGGTATGATCCCCGGGGTGAATTTTCTATTTCCCATCCACTCATCAAGATTTCTCTTGAAGAAGACCAGTGAGGTGCTCTGTTTGACATGTATGGGAAGTCTATTCCATAACATGGGCAGTCTCTGGGTTATGAACGTGTCCCTCCAGCATGTTCTGTTGATTGCGGTAATGAGGTTGAGGTCTCTGGAGTGTGTGGTGTGGAGGGATTGGGATTTCTTTCAATGTAGCATTTCTAACAGAGCTGAGTCAGACATGGCTTTGCAAGTCAAGCAGAGATCGCCTCTAAGTAGGTGATATGAGCCAGAGAACTGTTGGAGTTTTTTGAGTCTGTCCATATAGGACAAGTGTTTAAGGCCTAGGATCCTCTTTCTGAGGTACTTTTGTGGCCTCTCCAGTTGTTGCAGGTGTCTGGTGAGGTACATGCCAAATGGGGCATTGTACTCGATCAGTGGCCTAATGAGGGAAGAGTAGAGTAAGACAATGGCCTCTTTCTTTCTGGATGCAAAACCCTTAGTAATGAGATGTGCCACATAGAAGGATTTTCTGACCACAGTGGCAGGGTGGTGGTCAAAAGAGAGGTTGCTGTCAACCTGTGTTCCCAGATCTCTTATAGCACTGTCTGTGTTCAGTGGACTACCATTGATGTGGTAATTCATGGAAACTGGGTTTTTCCCAAAGGGGATGATGACACATTTTTTGGCATTGATCTTAAGGCTATGGTTCTGACACCAATCGTTGGTCTCAGTGAGGCCTTTCTGTAGGATGTCAACATCACTTGGGGAGTTAATAATGGCTCCCAACTTGCAATCGTCTGCGGACTTTGTCAGCCAGAGTCCCTTCGTGTTGGCCTGGGCTTCTGAGAAGTAGATACCAAACAGGAGAGTACCCAGGACCAATCCCTGTGGGACTCCACTCGTGACTGGTCGGCAGCTACTTTCACACTGTGGGTTCTATCTGTGAGCCAGGTTGCAACCCACCTAGTGATATAGAAGTTGATGCCTAGCTTAGTGAGTTTTTCTAGGATTCCTGAATGGGCAGTGGTAACAAACGCCTTGGCCAGATCAAGTTAGGCTGTATGAACCACCTTGCCTTCATCCACAGCTCTGGTGACTGACTCAAAGTCATCGGCCAAGTTGAGCAGGCATGATCTACCTTTCACAAAACCAAACTGTGTGGGATCCAGAGTTTGGAGATTCTCTATATCCTTGGTTGTTAGGTCCATGATGATGTATTCAATAGCTTTGCATATCAGACTTGCCAGGCTAATAGGGCAATAGTTCCCAGGGTCTATAGTCGCTCCTCCTTTGTGTAGAGGGATGACTATAGCAGTGTGCCATTTGGTAGGGACAAAGCCTAAGGTGAGGCTGTGATTAAACATGGCACACAGGTGAGGTGCCAGTTCACTCAGTAGTTAATGTAGAACACAGCCAGGGATATTGTCAGTTCCCATAGAAACTGTATTCTTGGCCTTGGACAGTCTGTTTTAACCTGTGCAGCAGTAATACTGGGTGTCTGGCAATCTACTGGTATTGTGATTGGTCCTTTGGGGGGTAAAGTTGGCACTGAATCTGCTGGCCAATATATTGGCAATATCTGTTGGCTCAGTATAGGAAGTACCATTATCAAAGTAGCTCAGAGCAAATCTGAGTATTGCCGTGGAGATTCTTTACAAATTATAGAAGGCCTTGTGGTTGTCTTTACTATCTGCTGCAATTCTGTTTTCATAGCTAGCTTTAGCGAATTTGATGAGGGATCTCAACTTTTTGTTGAGGCAGATATGGGAGTTTTTTCAGTCTTGGGACTTCACCTTATTATGCATCAGTTTCCTCCTTCTGCTGTAGAGTTTGTTTATGGCAGGGGACTACCAGATTGACTTCCATTTTTTGGAGGAGAGTGTCTTGGTTCTATTGGGTATGGCAAGATCCATGCATTTGTGTGCATGTTCGTACAGTGCATTGGTGTATGATTCGGCATTCATGCAACTATTCTCCATTTGCATGAGTGCTGTGGAGACGTTTTCCATGATGGTTACCTTTGAGAAAGGGGTTGGAGGGATGTGAATTTCCAAGGTGATTAATTTGTGGTCAGATCTAACCAGGGAGGAGTTGACTATTGGTGTAGAACAACGGTTGCCCATGTTAGTAATGACCAGGTCAAGGGTGTTGCTACCTCTAGTGGGGTAAGAATGAGATGTTCCAGGGTATTGGAATTAATGAATTCCAGGAAACAATGGGCAAGTCTATTGGTATATGAGTAGTTTTTCCAGTTAATGGAGGGGTAGTTGAAGTTGCCCAGTATGACTGTGTTAAGTTGGACCCTAATATTCTCCAGGGTGCTTAGGAACATGGAGTAAATGTATTGGGACATGGCTGGGGACGTATAACAGACTACGACCTGAATCGCTGTCTTACCCAATGCTAGCTGCACCTGAAGTATCTCTGATGGGTTATGTTGGGCTACCAGTCTGGAGGTGTGCGCATCCTTTATGACTATGGAAACACCACCGCCTTTGGAGCTTCGGTCCAAGTTCTGGGGCCGAAAGGTGTGGAATGAGTTATAGCCTGGTAGTGCAGGGGTGCTTTCTGCTGCCTTGAACCAGGTCTCTGTTACAGCACAAATGCCGATGTTCTCCATTTAAAGGAGTGCTTCGAGCGAGTGCATTTTGAGATTTAGACTTCTAGCATTGAGCAGCATGACCCTCAGATTGCATTTGTTTGTAGCTGTTATGGTGGTAATTTGGCCTTTGGAATGCTGCCTAAAAAGGCACTTTAGGGGTGGCAAGAGCCTTGGCCAGTATCCAGAAGCCCAGGTGTGACAGATGCAGGCCATCTCTGGCAAAGCATCAAGGTCTGTCAATCATGTCATCCCAGGCATACAGATACTGGATCCCCTTAGAATGACACCAGAAACTTAGCCAATTATTGAAATCAATCATTTTCTGCTTGTACTGTGGTATAATTCTGGGTGATGTTAGGATGCCAATCAGGGCTAGGGTCGTAGCCATCTGGGCTACATAATCCAAGAGCTCCTCCATGTCTCTTTTCATGTAGTCCAGGGAGGTATGTCTCAGGTCATTCACACCCACATGTACAATGAAAGAGTAATATTTGTACCTGTTGTTGAGGGACCTGAGTGCGTGCATTATGTGGCAGATCCTGGCACTTGACAGGCTGATGACTGTTACTTTCTCCTTATTCAACCTAGTGAGTGGGACATTAGTGTGCCTCACAATCGAGTCACCTATGACTAGTGTGCTGGGCATGCTGTTTTGCCTTAGGGACTTTGGTTGAGTGGCACACTGTTTAGGAGAGTTATGTGTCTCATGATTAGTGTTGTGTTGTGGTGGTCGAGTGCATTTCTGCCTTGGAGGTCTCTGCTGTTTGGGTAAATTTCTACTGACAACCTCTGCAAAGGTGGGTGTGTGGTTTGTGTTTTTATGTGAAGGCAGTGCTGGTGTGTGTTCTGGTGGATTTTGAGAGACACTAAGGACTTTAAACTGGGCCACGTCTTCATGTGGCCCAGACATGGTTGTAATGTAGACATGAATGTGAATGTTGATGTAAATGATCGGAATGCTCCTACTGTTAAAGAGAGACTTTCCGTTAATACTGTTTCTGTGAATACTGAAAATGTTATGCCTCTAAATACTGCTATTAACAAAAAAACTGTTAGTAGGTCTATGATTAGTGTGAATCACCCCAATGATATTGGAATTGGCACCTGTGATTTGGGAATTGTAAATAATGTTGAGCATATAATACCAACACCAAATAGTGATGCTATTAATGTTGTCTCTGAAGCTAATGAAGCTGACACCATATCCATATCTGATGATGTTAATGGAATTCAGGGTATACAAACACACAGTGATGGGAATTTGTATCCCAATGTTATTGTTAGTAAGACATCTTTTGTTGCTGATGCCCCTGAACCAGTAGTTCGCCTTAGGTCATACACCAACCATTTAAATGGTAACCTTCATCCGAATATTGATAATAATGTTGGTGAAGGTATTTCTTTCCCCCTACCCATCAGATCAGATCAAGGAAGGAGACGGACAAGGTCCATGAGTCGGGGGCGCCAGAAGCGCAAACATTCAGGGGAATACACTCAGAGTCATACCCTCAAGAAAATGTGGGGGGAAATGAACAGTCATTAGTATTTAATATTTCTTCATATGTACTTTCCCTGGATGAAAGGAGAGTTTTATCCAGAGGTTTAAATTTTATCCCTACATGTAGGACTAGCTTGCCAGATACTGTATTGGATCTCAAAGTTTTTTGCAGGAACATTATGCTCCGCATGCTTCATGGCGATTCAAATAAACAGGTAGGAGAGGTAGCCTCTGGGTCAATGCATTCCCTGAAGAAGTTGAGCGATTTTGTTCCTGTTAATCACCCTTTAGTTGATGCATATATGAAGCTCACTGAGGATAAACTTTTTAAATGCTATGATAATGCTGATTTTAAGGTTAATGTGAGAACTAGATGTAACCTTAGCTTTAAAGAGAAAATAGCTCTAAGGCATCTGCAGGATAATAAATTAATCACGATTAAACCTGCAGACAAAGGAGGACTCATTACTATTATGGACACAGCACATTATGTTAGGTCCATGGAAAGCCTGTTAAGTGAAAAGAAATTTTATAAGAAAATTCTGATTAAAGACGTACATTCGATTATTAGTTCGGTCTTTAATTCTTTGATAGATGTGTTTAGGGGAGGCCTTATTACTAAGGACATCTATGATTATTTTGTTGTCTCGAATCCCCTCATACCTATAATACAGGGGTTACCAAAAGTACATAAAAATCCATCTGTTCCAACAATGAGACCCATAGTGGCAGGTGGAGGTTGGGTCACTGAACCCCTTTCAGTTTATGTCGAAAAACATCTCAGACCCGTTATTAATTTGAATAAGTTTGTCCTTAGGGACTCAAAACAGTTCCTCATTGACCTTTATGACTGCATTAAGGATGTCCATGAGTTAGATAGTATACTTTTTGTCACTTTGGATGTACAATTCCTCTTTACGGTTATCCCCAATGACCTTGGGATTCAGTTTGTACATGAATATCTTATAGAACATAGTGACCTTTCTTTGGTTCAAGTCAATTTAGTCACTTATTTTTTGGAACTGATATTAGAGAACAACATTTTTACCTTCAATGGTGATATGTATATTCAGTGCCATGGAGTCACCATGGGCACCTCATGTGCCAACAGTTATGCGAACATGTTTTTGGCACACTTGGAGAACACTGTACTCTTTGGCACAGAGGAATTTAAGGCACATGTTTTGCTTTATCAACGTTTTGTCGACGACCTTTTCCTTTTGTGGAGAGGCAGTGTGGAAGACTTACTTGCATTCCACTATATGATTAATACACCGACCACCTGCCTGGAATTTACTATGAATTGGTCATCTTCAAGAATTGAATATCTTGACCGTTATATTGAGAAATTATGCAATGGTCTTATAAATATAGGTGTGTTCCGTAAATCATGCTATAAGAATTCCCTCTTGCTTAGGTCCAGTATGCACCCTGGATATATTTTTCGCAATTTGATTAGAGGGCAAGGTGTTAGGGCATCCAGGCTGAACCCTTTGGATGATTGCTTTTTAGAGGAACTTAATAGTTTAGGGAATAGACTGTTATCCAGAGGATATAGAGAGGATGAGATCTCTGACTCATTAAATGATGTCCATGTTTTACATCAGGGCATTGCTGCACCATATTTTGGCCCATTAAATGTTGGTAGTACTGATCTTAAGTATGATAAGAGCGAGTCACTTAAGGTCCCCCTTTTTTATACCTCTGATAATAGGGAACTGGTAGAAATTTTTAGTAGGAATTGGTCTATTTTACAAGTAGATGCCGACATTAAACAGATAGTTGGTGAATGACCAAAGTTCTTGTACAAAAATAGAAAGAACATGAAGAGACTTCTTTGCTATCGAAATAATAGTAATGAGCATTTCAGTGGAGATGTTACTCATCCTTGTGGAGGATGTAATTTTTGTCTATATATTAACACTTCAGGCAAGTACTATCATCCAGACCTACATAGGGAATATTTCTTTCATGCTGATGCCACATGTAAAACGTCTAACATTATCTATTTAGCTGAATGTCAAACCTGTCACTGTTTTTATGTCGGTAAAACGAACAGACCATTCAAGGATAGAATCAGAGAACACATTTATAATTTCAGGAAATGATCTGAGAACAATGCATTGGCTAAACATGTTATGCGACACGGTGATAGTCACTGTTTTCACTTTAGGGTCCTTGAGGTTGTAGCACCCAGTATCAGAGAAGGAGATAACAGGAATCATACTGAGTTCAGAGAGACTAACTGGATTATTACTCTTAGAGCTGATAGAGGGAGTGGATTGAATTAAAGAGCCTCTATCAAACCCCTGTTAAAGAAACGGAGAATTCAGAAATTATTTTTTATACATTTTTTACATGTATGCTCATATTTTGTACATATATATATATATATATATATATATATAAATATATATATATATATATATATATATAGATAGATATATATATATATATATATATATATATATATATATATATATATATATATATATTTTTTCATTTTATATATGTGGTTATACATATGTGGCTATATATAAGTCTTGTGTGTATATAAACTATTTGCACATTTATATTTATATATATTTGTTGAGTGATATGAATGTCACTTTAAAAGTTTATTCCAGCTAATTTGGAATTCTTTTTTGTGATTGGGCCATTGGTGTCTGAATCTTTATAAAAGGATTTTCCTCCATTATTGTGTTTTATGGTCTGAAGTAGCTTATTAGTGAAAGCACTTACCGTATTTGTGCTGTGCAAATAAAAGATTTTATGTTTTTAAATCTATTGGGACTGCCTGGTTGCTTCGTTGTGACATCTGCAATATTATTCATGATTCATCTTATTTACAACCAAGCAGCCCAAAATGAGAATGTTGTCAGAGACCTTGGAACATGAGTTGACAATTACTTTTTCTTTGATCATCAAGTAACAATAGTAATCAGCAAGTCCTTCAACTTATCACAACTGATAACTAAAGGAATATTATCCAGATTCAAATAAATCATTGCCTCAATATATTCAGGATTGATTAGGACAGTTATTGAATACAATGCCTGCTTTGGAATGTACTTCGCTGGATATATCAAATAATTCACAAGACCCCAGAGGTTCCTAACTAAGAAAATCACTGGCTTATAAATCCTACAGTCCTACAGTATCAGAAAAGACTGGAAGCACTACTCCTGTATTCAGTATCTCATAGACTTCTGAGGGAACATCTATGCCTTGCATTTCAAGCTATAGGAGGCCCAGTGATCCTAGGTATTTTGAATCTTCACAGATGGAATAGTCACACAAATACCAGAACAAGGGACCTAAATCTTCATCAACAGATAAATAAAACAAGGAAGAGTTAAATTTACAAAGCACCTTATTCACATATGGAATAGATCCCCACTGCAAATTATGCAATGCATACCTCTGAACTGGCCAGATTTATGCCTCTTATTTTTGGTCTGTCCCTCATTAAATATGTGTTTTTCTTGCAAATCACTGAGGTTTGAAGTAACTAAATAATGACATACATTTGAGTTTTAGACTTCATATCCTTTAGAAAAATGCATGTCAACACAAATCCTGTTAATCTAACAACTTTCTAAGTTTCTAAGAGCAATATTTAAAATCTGCCCCTAATTTTAAGCCTTTGTCCCCCTATTATTTTAGGCTTTGCCAAGATTTCTTGTGCTAAGATATTGAGAGGTATGATGCAGTGTGATAAACAATGTTTCAAATGGTAACTGGATGACTAGATGTGCATTCACAAATTCAGCGCTAGCGTGACTGGACTTATCCTCCTGAAGACAGGAGGTTCATTTTGAGAGTTTGAGAGTAAGTACTGACAAGTCATAAACCGTCACAAGACTCAGTCGCCTTGTTTTTCCCATAATCCACAATTAGTAAAATAAATACATTAATGAATTCACTAAATAAGCAGAGTGACATGTCAAATGAGTCTAATACCAAACCACGAGTGTCATGCAGTCAAGTGTGATGGGTAAAAAAGTACTTTTCTCATGTTTAAATGTCCATGGCATCTTATGATCCTCTGTGCAACTTAAACCCTGCCAGTGACTTAAATATCTACCTTTATAAAAAACAGTTCTGTTTGTTCTTACAGTAAATCTATTTTAGTCAGTACATGTGATAATATGATTTTTGCAAATTCATTATAAACACTGCAAAACTGCTTTCCACTTCTGCTATTTTTTTAACTGTTTAAGAGAAATGTCCTAAACAGGCAAGAGCTGACCACTTTCACTGTTAACACTGTCTGTTGTTGAATGCTGAGAAAACTTATAATTCAATGAATTTGAATGTTCAAACTACAATTTAATCAGTGTAAACTACTTTAAAAGATTCATGGATCATTTTGATGATTTGCCAAGTGCTTTTAAAAATGTGATATGCTGAGCCCTCTCAGGCACGGTCAGTCTGATATTGTTGTAACTCCCTCCCACAGTATCCATCATTATGCTGAATTTTGCCAAAAAAACAGAGGGCAGTAAGAGAAAGGAGGGGTGGGGAGAAACAGAACGCCATTGAGGAAGTATCAAACAGAGAAAGCTAAAAAAAAAAAAGTGTCATCGTTAGAAGAGTACAGAAGAGGGAAGAGATCAACAAAAATACAAAGAAAGGTAGACATGATAAAATCAGCATGGAGTATCAGAATGGAACAGGATGTATCATGCACTACTTCAAATAATAAACTAAAAATATCAGCACAGCCAGAAAACCTTAGAAGATATGCAAATAAATACAAAGAAAAAGTACAAAATAAGCAATTTACTGATGACCCAAAAACGTTTTATAGAGAATTGGGAAAGAAGGCAAAAGGAATAGAAACACCACCAAAAAAAGGAGAAACAGATGTATTTTGGAGAAATTTATATGAAGATCCCATGGAACATAACAAAAATCCTGAATGGACAGAAGAAGTAAAAGAAAGAAGTTCAAATGTACTGGATATAAAATGGGATAAAGTAACAGCCAGAGAAACTGAAACAAAATTAAGAAAAGCTCCTAACTGGAAAACCCCAGGCCCAGATGCAGCACCTAACTTCTGGCTCAAAGTATTAAAATCTTTATATGATGCTTTAGCCACGAGTAAGAACGATTTATATGCATAATTTCAACAGACACCAATCTGGTTAACAACAGGAAAAATGATACTCCCCCTTAAGAGTGAACCTGCAAGATATCCTCAAAACTATAGATCGATAACTTGTCTTCCAACAATTTATGAACTAGACACTGGAACTTATGTTGACAGAGTTTATAGTCATTTACAAGAAAACTCAATCACGGCAAAAGAACAAAAGGGTAACAAAAGAAAGTCATATGGAACAAAGGATCATTTGCTGCTAAATAAGGTCATAGTGGAGAACAGAAAAAAGTGGGGAAAATCAAAGTATGCTCTGGACAGACTACAAAAAGCATATGACAATATCCCACTTTCACAGATAAAAAAGAGTGCTTACAAATGTATAAAATATACCCTACAATGATCAATTACATCACAGTGACCATGAAACAGTGGCAAAGCATTTTGCAGCTAAGCCATGATAAAGGGCAAATTATTACCCCAGGGATAAAAATTCAAAGGGGGATATTCCAGGGTGACTCTTTGTCACCACTGCTCTTTTGTCTTGTCCTCAACCCATTAAGCTGTCTACTTAACAGATTAGATCATGGCCACAATTTCATTGCCATAAAACAACAAAGTGTAAAGACTTCTCATCTTTTTTGTGGATGATTTAAAACTGTATAGTCCATCAGATGAGTAATTGAAAGCACAACTGCAAGTGAACTTTCTCAGATGATATGAGAATGTCATTTGGTCCTGATAAATGTGCAAAAGCAAACTTTAGAGCATGAAAGATGCAGCACCAAAGAAAATATCAGTCTGGGACAGGAACGTGATATAAAATAACTTAAGCAAAAGGGAGTATTTAAATATTTGGGAATTGATGAAGGATCAACAATAAAACATGAACAAATGTAAATAAAACTTAGTACAGCTTTGGGGTGACTGACTAGTCTCAAAAGGTATTGGATCAGCTGGATAGGAAAACAAGAACAATATTTAATGCTAATCAAATTATATAAAACTCAGTGCATACCAGCATTATATATTCCCCTTTCTGAAGGAGGTATGAGCATCCTGAAAACTGATTACATGTGTAGATCAGCAATTATAGGGCTGTATACACACCTGCAGACCTCACAAGATCCAAACACAGAGAAAGTTTTAAAACATGAGGAGAACAAGTCTAACATGACTTCCCTGTTTAATTTAGTAGAAGCAAATTGGTGTCAAGTTGGAATGGAAATCAAAGCAGAAGTAAATAAAAATTAGGCAGCAAGTGAATGTGCCAAAAAAATAAAAAACATACAAAACAAACAAAAAAAAAAAAACAAAAGAAAGAATATAAGGTGAAAGATCAGATGAGAAGACAAGAAATGTGCAAAATGCATAAATGTAGTTGCAGGTACAGAAAACTCCTGAACAACCTCCTGTCGATCAGAATCTAACACAGGAATGGTTAAGGAGAGGTGAATTTAAACCAAAATATGAAAGGTTAATATTGATGGCCCAGGATAGTGGACTATGTACATGTGGGTTTACAAAGTCCATTGAATATGTCAGAGAAACAGATAAATGCAGGTTTTGTACAACAGTATTGGAAACAGTTGCACATTTTGTTGCTGGGTGTGGTACACTAATGTCAGAAGACCTGTATACTGAAAGGCATAATAATGTGGCAAGACTGTTGCATTGGGGATTATTATAATATTGAATTAGCTGAGAAGCATTGGAAAAATGAGACACAGAGTATTACTGAAAATTATGAAGTTTATATCACATGGATTATTCACAGTTCAAAAAATAGATGTGAGAAAACCAGATATAGTAGTCCAGGAAAAGAAGACAAAAGCAGCACTGATTATTGAAATTACTACACCGAGTGATTACAGTGTCTTACGTACAGAGAGACATAAAGTCATAAAATACCAGAATTTTGCTGGCAGAAACAAGGGCAATGTGGAAGAAGGATACCCAGACAGTTCCAATACTAGAAGGATCGATGGGTCTTATAAAAAAGAATTTACAGTCATATTTCGATATGTTACCAATACATGTAACCCCATATGAATTGCATAAGGAGCCAGTTCTGGGAACATTGTGGGTGCAGCAAAGAGCACTTTTGGCTAACATCAGTGATTGAAACAATACTAGTTTTATGAATTTTAATCATACTTTGACTTAGGAATGGAGTCCATTCCCATCATTGTTTTAGAAACCTAGAAGTCTTGGAGAAATGATAAAGAATTATGCCCTTTATCCTCATATCTGAGGAACTGTTTGTTTTGTCAAGGAAGGTCACATCTTATATGACTCAAAAGGCTAGACACAGATCCCAATGGAGGTGTCTGTAAGAAATAAGTAGAGAAGGCTGCCTGTCTTTCCTAGAAAAGACATGCCAAAAGGGGCATTATATTCAATAATGGGTCTGATGAGATATGAGTAAAAGGGGTAATTAAAGCTTC